>NC_044406.1:40689052-40864052 GCF_006542625.1 Nomascus leucogenys | reverse complement strand
TCTGAATGGTTTGGAAACAATGCCAATGACTAGCAATACTAAGGACTGTTTAAATAATTAAATACAATATGGCTGTTAAAAAATAGAGATAACCTTCTGTATGCTTGAAAGGGAAAGATCTCTAGGTTATGTAAGTGAAAAAAGCGAAGTGCAAAAGATTGTTTTAGTATGCTACCTTTTGTATAAAAGGCAAAATGAATCTATATTGACATTTGCTTGTGTATGTATAGAGAGGCTCTGAAAAGACACACAGAAATATCTAAGCACAGTGGGAAGTAGTGGTGAAACTGGACATGTGAGAGACAAGGATGATTGGGGAACTATTCTCCGCCTTTTCATACTAACTAGCTTTTAAACCACGTAACTACATTACCTATTCAACAAATTATTGAAAAACAATAATTGTATAGAGAAAACAAGGATGATGAAAACAGTGAAAAGGTCAGTATATTTGGCCCTCAGGAAGACCTCACTGGAAGCCAGATTGGAGAGGATTCAGGAAGACAGGCAGTGAGGAAACAGAGACACTGAGCATGCACGTATATGAGCATATACAACATGCCTACATATAATGTATCTTTGGAAGGGTGTCTTTGGAAGAGTACACAAGGAATTGGTAATAGTGATTGCCACTGGGAAGGGAAATTAGGTGGTTTAGGGACATGAATGAAGAAAGATGTATCTATTTATATAGTTTTTAAAATTTTGTTCCATGAACATTTATCATCTATCCCCAAAATAAACGTTTAAACAAATAAATTGTGCTAGAAGAGAAGGAAGGAGGGGAGAGGGAGACAGGGAGGCCACCCCTCACTTAAAAAAAATTTATTGACAGAGAGGGCAGTAAGAAGGGTAGGTTTGTAGGGGCCGAGAGGGTCAAGTCTGGTTTTTTGTTTATTGCTTACTCCCCTTCTAGTTTGGGAGGCAACCGGAGCATGGGAAAGAACAGGCACTCTAAAATCAGATAAACTGGATTTTGAATACCAGCTCTGCAAGTTACTGGTCCAATGAATTCTGGAAAGTTACTTCCCTCTTAGCCTCAATTTCTGCATCTTAGAATAGGGACACTACTAAGTACCTCTTCGTGCATTATATTATTTCATCCTCGGAGTCTAATCTGTGTTTTTTAACAAGCTTCCAAGCAAAGTTGTAAAATGACTGATCTGTGAAACCTACCTTTTTCCAATGCTATGAAACACAGAATATAGTCATCATAGTTAACAGTGGTATTAAAAAGACAATATGAAACACAGAAAGGGGCTTCGGGGCTGAAGTAAAATTTTAAGGTATACTGGGACAAGCATAGGATTTGGGGTCAGGTAGAGTTGGGTTCAAATCACAGCTCTACCACTTACTGGCTTGGTTACTTGGAGAAAATTACTTTGCCCCTCTGAACCTCATTATTTTCATCTGTAAAATAGGACTACTACTACTTAATTTACAGTAAGTAGAGATGAGAAGATTAGAGAGTATGCATATAAAATTTCCAGAACAAAATATGCATCTAATTAATGGTAACTCTGACGATCACCAGCCCGGAGTTAGGGTTCCCAAGCACATAAAAACAGCAATGCCAATTTTCTACTGTGCATTTCCATTCCCTTGACCCTCCGAACCAGGCCTGAAAACATAAAAGCACACCAGCTATCCCTTTGATTTTTCAAGCACCTATGAGGTCACCCAAAGAATTCCCTCCTGCCCTTTGAACCTTTAATTCATTCTCAAATGATTTACTGGCTGCCTGGCCTCCAAGTGACCATGCTAGCAGCCATGTCCTTCCTATCTGAGGCTCTGTCCCTTTGATAACAACACTGCCTCTGATGGGGTTTACCATTCCCACACTAGACGAGCCTGCTTCTAAGACAAAATTTTCAATCTTGGAAGGACTTAATACAAACAACAGTATGGAGGAAGCTAACATTCTCTGCTTCTCTCACCAATGCCTGCAAAGGCTGGATCATCTCCTCTCTAAGGCTTTCTCAGTTTGTTTGTACTCCTTTCATACTTATTGTGATTGTGCTAAGGACAAACACTTCCTAGGGCCCCTTTTGAGGCCTGTTCCTAAAGTCATTCCAGTGGGTGAACTCTCCAACAGTACCCCGGACAGGAACAAACTAAGAGAAGCCCTATCGTGTGTCTTTTAAACTGTCACAGTACTACTACTGTGAATTTCAACCTGTTCCCTTTAGTGCCCTTACATAACCTAATTGACTGCCACAGAGACAGTTAATCACCAATGAGATTAGACCCCATTTGGAAGGAAGACAGAGTGAGTTCCCTTTGGCCCTTCTCAGCATTCTCAGCTTTGAGTAAAATAGGGAGAATAGCAATATCATGGTCAAATAATAAGGACACTTAAGACACTGGGTATAAATACCAGACAGTGACTCACATCCAAGGCCAGTCAGACACAACACGTTAGAGCTTGCTTAAGAAAAAGTGAAAACACACACATACACATTCACACATACACACACAGAGTGTGTTCACCCAAAGCTACTGCCTCTCAGCTAAAGCAGTGAAACATTTGAGTTTCACTGAAGACGCACACTACACCCACCTTAAACACATAGCAACAAGTGGGATGGCTGTTGTTTTAAGAGTCTCACAGCAACGCGTCCCAATACCATAGGAAATGCTGCAATCATCAGCCAGCCGACCTCTCCCACATGCAAACCTTGGAACACAGCTTACACACAGGAACTCCAGCAGCAGCATGAAATTCAACTGTTATAAACCAAACTTCAGGCAGCCTGGGGACAAGCAGGTAGCCAACCCCATCCGCTACTGTTCCTTCTCATCCTGGGTTGCCTCTGGGATCCTTCTCAACTTCTGTCCCCACCAATATTTTCTTCTAAGTGTTCCCTCTGCCTCTAGTTCACATGTGTGTGTCATTTAAGGCTCACCCTACTTAGGTGGGGTGTCACACAAAGTTTGGGAAACTTGGCCAGTATATCCAGATCATCTAGTCATATTCTCTAATTTAGGCTTGGAAGTGGAAAGGGAAAGATTACCAATCACTGAGTAAAAAATTTTTGCTTTACTCTTCTTACGTATTATCTAAACCAGCAAACCATGATGGAGAGTCTACTCTGTGCTGACTATGGAAAATATATAGAAGATACAGCCATTGTCATCTAGAAGATCTTGATCCAGCAAACCAAACACAAGGCAGCCAAAGTACCCAAAGACGGCTACTGGAAAATCAGAAGCAATCAGAGATGATGCCCTAGAGGCTTAGAGGTAGGGCTTGAAGGTTAGGTCCTATGGAGAGGGCCAGAGAAGTGAGAAGTCCTTCTGAGGATGCAGTGTGAAGTCTAGCCACTGGAAAGAACACCATGGTGAGAAAATTGGAGGCCAGAATTTCCCAGGTGGGTTTGGGGAACAGAGAAGTAACCATTCTGCCTGAAAACCTGGGGCCTGGAAGGATTGCTAAGACTAGAGCCAGATGGAGAATGGTCTGTAACACCAGGCAAAAGTAGTTTGGGCTCTATTCTACAGGCAGAAGGGAACCATTAAATAATTTTAAGGGAGGGAGGAGGGGATGATCAAAGGGAAAGAAACCATTGAGGAGGCCACTACAGTAGTGTAGTTGTTCCAGAATGAGGCTTCTTTCTGCCTGTCCCAGCTCTTGCAAGATCCTCCTTCAAAGCTGCCCTTTCCCATCTGAGCTCACTATCTCAGAGCTCATTACTATGCATCTCTTTTGAGCTGAGAGATATATCAATGACGTTTCTTATTCTGAATGAGGCTCCTAATGTTGTACTGAAGTTGGGTCAAGGGCTTGAAAAAAAACAGAAGCTTCATCTGAATCTCCCAGTTTAGATGAAAGGGAAGTATGATACATTATTTCCATTGCTGCAACAGAATCAGTTGGCTTGATCCCTGGGGTCACTGGTCTCCTCTAAGATGCCAACGTGGTGGGGAAAGGAGGGAAGGGGAGAGGCAGAGGGAGGGAGGGAAGGAGAGAGAGAGAGAGAGAAAGAGAGAGAGAAAGAGGAGAGAGAGAGAGAGAGAACGTACTGCCAGCATGGGGCAAAACCTGATTGTCAAGTGCTTTTCTGGGGCCTGTTCCAGATCACTGTCACTTATAGACTTAGACTAAAGTTCAGCCTTAAATTAGGGCTCCAAGCTAGGGGATGGGAGATGGAAGGGCCCCACCTGGGTCTTAGCAGTGGGAATTAACTCTCCCTGATCCTTAATTATTTTGGCTTTTATTAGTGGCTAGATGGGGAGAGGGATGTAACCTGAACCCTAATGCAGCTGAGAAGGGCTAAGAGCCAAAACCCTCTTTAAGCAGATACAGTATGTGCAAGGTCTGGGCAGGTTTCAGAACACTGCACTTTTCTTCAGCCAAAGGCACGGGAAAAACACGCAAATTACATCTTGAGCCCCTTACTTCCAGAAAAGGAGAGTATCACCCTCCCAGCAGGGCTCACACAACAGAGGGAAGTTAGCAAGCAGGCGCTTGTAAAAACCAGAGCACTTGGGTAATCTTTTACACAAAAATCTCCCCAGCAGCTACAGATTCAAATCAATTTCAAATATAAATTACAAGCTATTTCATGTTGTCAGAGAGAGGAGCTAGGTAAAGGAACCCATGTGGTCATTAGCCTTTTAGCAAGAAGTGAGTTTAGTCTACAAGAAGGTAGGGAAGGAGTTAATTTAGACCAGGTTCCATGGCATAAGCAACTTTACAACATTCGGATTTTCAGTTCTTCACCATGTAGAAAATCAGGTGATGCTGCACAAAAGTGGCAACGGAAAGGCAATCCAAGAAGTATAAAGGGAGTGTGGGGAGGGCTGGACTGGTCCTAATATCGTCAAGTCTATCTGTACATAAAAGGAATCCTTCCTGGGAATTTCATGTAAGTATAAAGGACACCAGTGCTAGGGTTTGGGGTCAGATAATCACATCAATTTGCAAAAGTCTCTTAATAATAAAGCAATATTTCCCAACCACATTTGCAACAAATGAAATTGTGAAGTAAATCCCTATTTACCCTTTATTTTAGTGTGGTGAAGACACCACTGTAGGCAATGAAATCATTCTTGAAAGTTTAACAATGCTTTTTAAAAAGTCAAATTTAAGAATCAATACTACTATAGAACATTAACAACAATATTTATGGATTAATAATACTACACTATGGGGAGAGTGTAAAACTGCTAACAACAAGAATGCAACACAGACTTGAAACTGGTGCTTTGAGGTTTGCCTTACCAAGCCATCACATTTTGTTTTTCATATAGAGAAAACAGTCCTTAAACATCTTGGCAGGTTAACTGATGTTTTTTAACAGCCTCAAACCATTTTAACATTCCAGTCTGAAGTCCAGCCTTCTGACAGCTTCTTCTATTTTGTTTGTTTGTTTGTTTGCTATTTGGACTTTCCTATCACTTCAAGTTCTAAGTTATACAAAATGAACTTTAGCCAGTAACACCTCAGTTGACAAAGCATCCCACAGATTGGAGGAGATAGCAAGACAAAGCTATGGCCAGGAAAGCCCATTAAATAACAATACAGGTCTGTTCTACTATCTTTGGGGCATAAGATTGTCTGGCAATTAACTCGTTTCCACAACAACCAGTAGATTAGTAAATTGTCTGTGTTGATCATTATGTTCCTAAAATAATGTTTTGTTGTTTTAACTGATCAGTGGCTTTAAATAAACATGCTCCCCAACTGTTTAGGGACTTTTTGATTGGCCTACAGACACTTTGGTCTCAGAAGATCCAAAACTGAACTAAACCTGGTTGGTCTTCCCAATTCCCATAATCTCTCAGAGCCTTCTAGATTTTAAATATTAGATTAATCCCTGACTCCTACCTCTTCTTCATTTTTTCAATGGCATGCGTTATCACTAACCTCTGGCAACTCACTAATATATGACAAGTCAGCAAATTGCCAAGACGGGCTGATTCCTTCAAAATGACCTTACCTATCTATTGTTCAGTTCAGGTCTTTCCTCATGGAAGCAATTATGTGACTGGTACTGTGCTAGGTGCTTTATTCTTGAGATCAGATGAGATTGGGCACGTTCAGGGTGGTATGACCGTAGACTAGGTGCCTTATTCTTAATACACTGATTATCCAAACAACAAAATGGCTACCTACTTCCAACTTGCATCCATTCTATACCCCAGTTTTCTGGGGTATCCAGAATACCTGGCTCAAATACATTCACCTTTATATCCCATTAGTCTGCAAGAATCAAGAAGATCTCCACTGACTCATTTATGTAGCCATCCACACAAGCAATATGACATTGGGCAAGTTACCTATCTTTCTTCAATTTCCTCACGTGTAAAATGGAGTTAATAAATTAGCTAACATGGTGAAACCCCATCTCTACTAAAAATACAAAAATTAGCTGGGTGTGGTGGCACACGCCTGTAGTCCCAGCTACTAGGGAGGCTGAGGTAGGAGAATCGCTTGAACCCGGGAGGCGGAGGTTGCAGTGAGCCGAGATCACTCCACTGCACTCCAGCCTGGCAACAGAGCGAGACGCTGTCTCAAAAAATAAAAGAGCTAATATGTGTTAAGTTAGAAAAGTTAGAAAACTAGTGCCCAGAATATGCACTATAAAGTATTTGTTAGAAAACAAATAAAAGTGACATCTATGGAGCTCTGTGCTGGTTTCATTGGCCATAGGAAGAACAGCTCAGCTCCTAGAACAGGCACTCCATAAAATGTAATGAATGAATTAATTAGTGGATAAATGAACAAACACTACATGCTCTACCCTTATGCTGTTAGTCAACACGCTGTGGAGTGAACAAACTGGTCTCAGTCTTCTGTCTGTGTCTTTAGGACATGCAGTGCTTGTACTAACTGGAATCAACGTCCTTCTTCCTCCCAGGCCTACCTACCTAAATCCTGTATTATCCCTCAAGGCCTAGCTCCAATTCTTCCTTTTTCCACAAAACACCCAGCTACATCAGCCCACAATGAAATCTCTTCCCACTGAATAAATGTTGCTCTTAGATCCTACCCCACAGTTTCAGTACTTAAAGCTTTTTGTTTCCTGGGCTTGTAGTAATGCAGCTCTTCAACAAAACTGTCATCTCTTTTGAGAATCCAGGAACCAGGTCTTCTATGGTGGCTAACTCTTGTATTCTCTAGTTTAGGGTTAGGCACTTTACAAAGTGCTCAACAAATCTGTGTTGACTGGTTGGTTGGTTAGTTGATCAGCTGATTGACTGATTGATTGATTGATTGATTGGAGGCCTAATTGAGAGCTCTTAGGACGTTAGCCTTTCAAAGTGCTGGCTGTTCAGACATTAGCAGAAATCATGGCTGGTCTTCCAACTTTTTGCAGTAGCAGACATTACACTAAAGGTGCCCTGCCATTTCACACAATTCCCAATGATTAGGTAACTTCATACACTTCAATTTTTAGGCTCAAAATTTTCTTAAGAGAATTCCTGTTTAATAAGGGACACCTGTGGAATGCACTTGCTTGCTTTCTTAAATCACATATACTGCTAATAATAATATGAAATAAATGATAAAACGAATCTCTCTCCCTACTGGACAACAGTGCAGGTTGTATTACTCTCACTTTGCAGGTAGGGCAATTGAGATACAGAGATGAAAATGACTTCCCAGGGTCACACAAATGAAGAGTGGCAGAGTTAGGACTAAACTTTAGGCTTTCTGAATACCGACCCAGTCCCCTTACCTTGATTTGAGATTTAAAACAAAACAAAGACCTTCCTTTGACCCTGACTTCTGAGGAGCAGATACTCATAATATTAGCAGTTTCTGCATCAAATTTCATTTCCCTCCCTCCGTCCGTCCCCCAATCCCTCATTCTTATCCAGTTCTCTTTTATTTCTTTGTCTTTCACCTGTGTAAACACACTATTTTAGAAAGAGCATGGGCTTTGAAGTTGGGCAGAAGTAAATTTGAATGTCAGCTGTCCCACTTACTATATGACTTAGAGTCTTTCACTTAACTTCTCCTGAGTCTCGGTTCTTCATCTGCACAATGGAGACATTAATATCTGGCCTCAAAGAGTTACTGTAAAAGTTAAATGAAAATACATGTAAAACACCTAGAAAATAGCAGTATTTGCTATACGGCGGTCCACTACCTCTCCGATCCCACCATGTCTAGGCTTTGACCACCTTTGGGTTCAAGAGGTTACTGAACTCAATGAGGCACAGCCACACAACTGAAGTATCCAGATCCTTGCCTGGTCTACTTTTGCTTGTTGTCTTGATCCTTCCTGATTGCCAATTTAAGTTAATAGAGAGCTCCAAACTCTGTCAAGTCCTCTAAAGAATGTGAGAGTCAAGCCTGATACTTACCCCTTGAAGCTTCAAGATGTCATCACTCACATTCTCAGTCAGAGTAAGATGCCATCCAAAGCTGCCTACCTGTAGAATTTTTCAGGGTGGCTTTTACTTATATCAAACACAAACAAAAAGAAATGGAAAACAGCAAGGCAGCCCAACAAAGACAAGGCTTTAGCTTGTCATCCTCTCATAAGTAAAGATGGGGCTACAGCCATGAGACTCTAACTCCTTTCCAGAATAACTAGTCAAACCAGCTTTACTTCTAGCTCTACCTCATCTCACCTCCAACCCCCTCCCCGAAATGAAAAATCAGTTTCTTATGGACCGTGAAAGGCAGTATAGGAGAACCATTGAAAACTTCCCTGCCAGAGGCTCAGGAAGAAAGAGAGAAGACCATACAGCTAGGAAACTGTTGAGTGGCATTAGGGTGGGGGACAGAAGACACCACAAAGGGGCCGTTCGTAACTGGGCTTAACCCTTGATCCTGTCAAATTAGTCCCACCTCCTGCATTCCTCACAGATGTAACATTAAAAGACTTGAGTGAAAGTTAACAGACCATGTCCTCCCTGAGAACATACCAGGAAACAGCCACTTCTAGAAAGATAGGAAGTAGGAGTGTGGAGAAAAGCAATGCACTCCAAGAGCTGCCTGCTGTCAGTCAGCCTTCACACTTCCACAGCCTAGACCAAGTAAGGATCCTGGGGTCCTTAGCAACCCTTCAGTAAAGCAAGAACTTGTCCCATGGAGGGTATGAGAAGAAACAGGAGGGTGTGGAGAGCCAAAGTAACATGCCATGATTATTCAGCAAGTTGATAAACGAATATAAGGAATGTGACAGAGATTCTGTCCATCACTGAAACAGGATAGAGAGAGATGCAGTGTGAGGAAATTTCCCTCTGATTCTGTTATGATTTGCTGAGTGTTTTCAAACCTATCAACCTCAACTCTGTGAGCTTCTCTCTCCCTCCTCCCTAACCCCCACCCCCCGCCACCACTGGAAGCATGGCTGAGCCAAGAGGGACAAAGCTGGTACAGCAGACTAGAAGGGCTCACTGTGACCAAAAATGAAAAAAAAAGTTGGGTTTTGGATAGAGGGCAGGGCAGTCAATGAATGAACAAAGGGGCAATGGCACTTGAATGAGACAGTCCAAAATGTAGGCCTCAAGCAACTGGTGCTCTTGGGTGGGGGATGGGAACCAAAGACTTGACATGAAAGAAGGACAGCCTAGATGCATGGAAAATGTGTCTCTAGGCTGTTGCTACTAGGCAGTACTTGTGTTGTGATATGGTACAGTCATAGATTTACAGTGAAAGAGGAGGATGTGGATGTGAAGTCAAAGGGGAGAGGTTAGAGCTCACTTTGAGAGATCAAGTCATCTTGACTTTTGCAACTTCAGTGCCTGGCCAGGATTGCTATCTGACCAAGCAAACATGCCAGTGTGATGTGAGGAAGAATGGATCATCCGTTGCACACTAATACGTAAGAAAATTTTTCCACTTGGCCTATTTACACCGGATAGGGCAAAGAGGTATAAGGTGACAAACCTCTACCCCTTCCCAGTCCTTGGAACACAATCTTTAGCCAGAAAAAATAGTAACTCAACTTATTCATTAATGATTTTATTGAATTATATGTGAAGGGAGTATTTCAGGGAGCACTGGGAGACAAAATTTTGGCTCCATAGAAGCTGAGTGAAAGTGATCTTGATACCAACATAACCAATATAAAAAGGTTACTGGCTGATTACAAGATAACTCTCACGGAAACCTGGAATTCCGTTTCAGAGGGAAATGTAACCATGTACACACATCTGGTCCCAGCATCAAAGGTATGAACACCTTGGGCACTAACGGTAGTGGAATCCCAAACTCCCCCAGAACTGTGTAACAGAGCTATCTAGACCACTTTTTGTTCCTAACTTATGAATGCATTGTTTCCCAAGAATACCTTCTATAAATAAGCAGCTTGGAGCTTTGAATTCTGTTTCCTGTAGATAGGACATTATAAATGATGGTTAGGTTGTGTAATTTAATCAGTGATACACTATGGATTAAATAGGCTTCTCCAGAACTGTTCTGAACGTAACCATTATAAATAACATTGTGTCAGTGAAGACACGTTTCCTAGACCTCTACACTCTCTTCCTCAGACCCCTTACCCTTCAGTAATAATATAGATTAAGCCCCACTCCAATCCACTCCCTGATCAAGGCTTTAGTAGTAAGGAAAGATATTATTCCAGCTCAGATGACAACTGGTAAATGTGGGGAGATGGGGAGAAAGAGGCTGTGGATGCAAGACCTCCAGCAGGAGTCACTCTTGTGTGTATTCCAGGTACAGACAGAAGAACCCAGAGCTGAAGGATGGCAGCAACAGCAGAGGCTTTTCCAATCAGTGTCAGTGGCAGTATGCAGGGAAATAGATATCTGACAGTGGATAAGGACAGAGGCTGCTGTCTCTATATTCCTACATAGGGGCTCTGTAAATTGAAGAGTGTATGGCACATATGGTTAGCATCTTCAATCTTGGAGACAACCATTCTTTCCAGAAGGGGAAAAAATTAAGTTCAGAGAAGTAAAAAGGAAATAAAAAAGATCTGGAATTCTGACTTTGACACTATTCATTAAATGCCATTTCCTTCTTCTATGATACAAATTCCTTCTCTGTAACTTAATAATCTCTTTGTTTAAACATATATGTTCCTTGAAGTCAGGGCTTATATCTTCTCTCTCATTTCCCCTACAATGCATTTACCAAGGCTGGCCAGGGCTAGGGGCAGAGGCAATTCTAAATAAATAGTAGGAGATGAAATGTGTCCCTCCCAAATCTATTATGTGGCTGTCCCAGATGCCTTCATAGGGACCTTAGGCAGGTATGGCTTAATAGCAGCACAGCTACTTCCATTAAAAGATTTTGACACAGGGCCTTGGTATGACATGGCCGCCAGAAAGAGCCAAAGTGATCTTCAGCTGTATTTTTTTAAAGAATGTTCATACTCAACTGTGGTCAGATTCTCCTCCGTTAACAGTATTCAGCTGTGGGATCCATAACTTAAGAGGAACATGGACAAGCTGAAGTGCATCATGAGTGGGAGGAGGAAACAGGAGGAGAGGCTGGAATCTACATCCCATAAGGAACAGCTGAAAGAGCTGGGACTCTGCTAGAAAAGTGAAACAAGATGATACAATATTTGCCTTCAGATATCCCAAGGGCTGTCCCAAGACAGAGGAAGCACCCTTGTTCTGTGTGATGCTATCCAGAGGATACAGCTAGGACCCATAGATGATAGCTAAAAGGAAAACGATTGCAGCTTAACAAAGGAAAAGCCGTCCACAGTCAAAACTTTCCAACAACAGAATGGATAGGCTTAGAAGGGAATGAGCTTCCCTGTGACTACTGTAGAACAAGCTCAGGGACACTGCACAGGAGGCTCATGAAATGGTTAAGATTAGACTAGGTGACTTCTAAAAGGCTGTCTTCACTCTGAGATTCTTTGACTCTAGGTCTCCACCAAGAACAGAATTACTCTGGGAGCCCTGAGTTAAGTCTGCCCCTTGGTGCTTGAGGGGTAGAGGGGCAGGCAGTGAGAGCAGCCCTTCCCATAATCCCTGCTGTTCTTCATTAACTTTTCTCAGATGGGTCAGCATCTTTTTTCCCCTAGTTCTAAAGAAGCCTAACTATAAAAGCCATGACGTTCCCTCCAGATAATCATCCATAACCTCCAATCTCAAGTCTGAGTCTCTCTTTTTCCTTTAAAGAAATTCCTGGGGAGGGGGTTGGGGAGGGCAAGGGGGGAAATCATTTTAATTTTTTTAAGGGACAATGGAGTTGACTTATTTTCTCTGTGTGAGGTTTTGGAGAGGGAAAATCCTCTAATAGGCTTGACCTTTTTTAACTTCAGCAAGCATACATGTGGCTCTCAATGGGGTACCAGGTGTATTATGAAAACCCAGCAGGGCCAAAAGTAGTATCGACTCAAAGCTCAGCCAAGAGTTACCAGCCATACCACCCACCCTTCTTGCTCCACCTCCCTCCAACCTTCTTTGTATCTCTCTGATGGATTTCTAACCCATGCCTCAAAATGCCCTCTACTTTCTGGGATAGGGCAGCATCTGGGAAACTGAGGTAGTGGACATCTTTGGTGATTCTAGAGGCAGAAATGAGGAGGGGATTCATGTAGGTAACCAGGCTGGACTAAGCTCCAAAGATGCACACCCCACAAAGGTCCCTTTGTGAGTGCCAGGCACTGGTCTGTAACACAGCTCAAAAGATTTCACAGGAACTCTCATTGCTCATATAATACCACCTCTGCACCAAACACGAATTCAAAATCACAGCCAAATTTACTTCCAGCCACAAGACAACCTCAATCTGAGTTTATCCAGATCCTCTTGAAGTCTCAACTGCCTCTCTGTGTGCTTCTAGAAATAAGGTCAGACTAGGAATGGGAAACAAACTACAACAACTTAATGAGCATGCCCTGCCACTGTCCTAGGCTAAGGACGGCAAACACTATTAGAGTTTGCCTAATTCATTGTCACATCATCTGTGATAATAGAGATGGGGCAGTTATGCCTAGGACCCACTCTGCAAATAGAGACCTGGGTCTGGAGAGTGTAAAATTATATAGCAATATCAGAGCACATCAAGTGGATGGGAGTAAAGCTTCTTTCTCCTCCAGGCTACTCCCCTACCCCACTCTGTTTTGTTCCAGGGCAGTAACTAGCCTCACTTGCTTCACTATGCCAGATAGAAACATCTACCATAAATGAGCCAAGAAAAGGGAAAATATGTAGCATGAGCCTACATATCATCAGACACATCTGATTAGAAGAGAATCCCCATTCCATCCAGACAGTACTCCTGAGTCAATGAGGTAGTGTAACATGTTAACCAAAGGAATCAATAATGCCAATGTCATGGGCCCTATTCCTTTATGGGTCATGTATCTTTTACTTGTTGCCATGATCTCACCACTAGAAACACCACAATATAGGGAAACATCATAAACTATCCCTTATTATTTAGGATAATCAATCGTATTTTATTTTTTGGAGGTGGGGTCACACTATGTTGCCCAATCATGGTACACTGCAGCCTGGAATTCCTGGGCTCTAGGGATTCCTCCTACCTAAGCCTCCTGAGTAGCTGGGACTACAGGTGCAAGACACCACATCCAGCAATAGTATTAAAAAAAACTTCTCTTTCTTTGCCACTTGACCATCGGGGGGGACTATACAAGTGTCCATAAATCAGGCAGTTGAATTCCCCTTATTCAGGGAAATCATAGGAACCAGCAGGAATTGATGATTTCCCCAACTTGATCATTTCCTGGTCCAAAGGGTCTCCCATGACAACTATGAACTAGACTTTCACACTGCCTACCCTCTTCCCCCACTAATCACTACTTTTTCAAATTCCCCCACTCCCCAGATATCTCCACTTGTGCCACAAGATATCTCTGAGCATGTATGCCGCACCATCCCTGATGCAAACCGCTTCTGGTTTTTTTTTCCACAAAGGAGGTTCTCTGCCATTTTCCACCGTGCTTCCTGCACCTTACCTCTGTCTCTCCCTGACCTGAGATCATCACAAGTGATTTGGAGTCATCAAAATAGTCCTTTCCTACTCTGAGCCCAGACTCCATCAGAGTGTACCTACAACCCAGTCCTCACCAAGTGTGGAATTACAGGCTGGCATGGAAAGGGACACTGCATTAGGAGGCTAATAAGACTAGATACATCCCTGGAAGTTATTGCCCTGTGCTCCTTCACAAACCATAGTACTAACAGAAGAATCGGAAACTCTCTTAGTAGGACTGCCATTGACTCTCCGTATGATAGACATAGGTAAGCCACTGAATACATCAGTCTCAGTTTTTCCATCAGTTTCTCCACAATCTTTCCTCACTGCCTCACAGTGTAGCTGCAAGAGAGTAATGAAATAAAAGATGAGGAAGCACATTGTAAATAGTAACACTGTATGCAAATGAATTTCCTCACTCTGCAGCAACACTTCTGAGAAGAGAGCCAGAGCTAGCATAAAAGATTAGCTATTTGGCCAGGCACGGTGGCTCACGCCTGTAATCTCAGCACTTTGGGAGGCGGAGGCGGGCAGATTGTTTGAAGGAGTTCGAGGCCAGTCTGGGCAACATGGTGAAATACAAAAATACAAAAATACAAAAAATCAGCCAAGCATGGTGGCGTATGCCTGTAGTCCCAGCTACTTGGGAGGCTGAGGTGGGAGGGTTGCTTGAGCCTGGGAGGCGCAGGATGCAGTGAGCCGAGCTGGCACCACTGTACTCCAGCCTGAGTGACAGAGTGAGACCCTGTCTCAAAAACGAACAAACAAAAACATGGCTACTAGACTGTCATAGTATCATTTAAAGACCACCCACTTGAATGTCATTTTAGACATGGGGATGCCTAGACCCAGGTAGGGCAAGTGATATACCTAGGATTCCAGAACTAGAGAGTGGCAGAAAAAGGATTAGAACCCAAGTTTTTAATCTGCCAACCCAATTATCCTTCTATTCCCTTCTACCCATCCCAACCAGTGTGTACAGACTAAGAAGGCTGTTTTCAAGGGAGAAAGCTGTATTGTTCTGAATCATAAAAGGAAATAAAATTAAGGTTGAAAAATGAAGAGGGAATTAATGAAATATGCCAAAACAGTGTCTTGTCAAGAAAAACACAATACAGGTAATCATTGTGCTTAAAAAAATACTATGGTCCCTTTATATACCGTTGAAGCCAACCCAGTTATAACTGACTTTTACTGTTAAGAACTAGGCTATTTGGGAGGAATGGGAGAAATAATTTTACCCCTTGCATATCTAAATGCATGTCATAATGAGCCTTCATATAATAGGGGTCAACTACACATTCAGTGGAAAGGGAATCATTAAAAGGCACCCTGCCTCTCAACACACGAAGCACTTCCTCTACGGCTTGGCCAAGGAAACCCTCATCTACCCTCAAATAATCCCCCAGCCAGACCACAAATTGCTGGCTGCCCCATACTTAGTAACACCCCCTGCCATGCTCTCACTGGCTCACAAAATAATCCGGGACCACAGCAGCAAGCACTCTCTGGGGTGCTTCTCAAGATGGGTCAGCTCTGGCCAGAGCTGAAAAATGACCTCTCCAAGGCAGGTTGTCCAGGCAGACTGTGGAAATTCTGTGAGCGGGGTGAGGAGAAAAAGAAAGGGAGGAACTGCCAGACCATGGAGGGCTGCATATCCCATTGTGACCTTGGTGGAAAGAGTG
Source organism: Nomascus leucogenys (assembly GCF_006542625.1). NCBI lineage: Eukaryota > Metazoa > Chordata > Mammalia > Primates > Hylobatidae > Nomascus > Nomascus leucogenys. The sequence goes on along the minus strand of NC_044406.1, from coordinate 40,848,479 downwards.
GGGAGAGGAGGAGCTTGATTAGAAGCAATTCCTGAAGGCCAGGATTCCCCTCACCAAAGGAGTTGAGTGTTTTTGTTTAAAAAAAAAATGCATATAACTTTCTCCAGAGAACACTGGAGGGCGACTGCCTCAGGAGGGGTTGTGACGGTGGTTGACAAACGCATCTCAGGCTGGTTAAAGTACATGATAAGTATGGGGGAAAGGGTGCTGGATGAAGATCTGGGCTAGTTTGGGGAGGCTAATGATCAGAGGGGTCCCTGCCAGCCCCCCAAAATATTGCCTTAGCATACCTCAGACTCCTCAATCTGATTGGTACACTCACGGCAACACTCCAGGGTTGCTAAGAGTGTGGGCCCCAAGGCCTGAAGGATCCCATACGCTGGAAGTCAACCACAGGCTCCAATGCAAGGCAAATGCCGCACAGGTTATTGTGGGTGTGTGTTGCAGGGGACCTTTGCTGAGACCAATGTTGAACCCCACCCCCCCGCAAAAAAAAAGTGATATTTGTTCCCTGCTGAAAAGACACATCTTTCTGTCTCCAGCCTGAACCCACATCTACAACTTCAACTGCCATTTAAGCGGGTCGGAAGAGGGAGGGCTTTTCGGATTTGAGGATTTAAGAGAAACAACAACAAAAAAGTGGAATAAAGTTCGTGAAGTCCGTTCACTTGGCAATCTGGCACCTCAAGGTGAGTCGTCCCACAAGTCACTCTTCCTGGTAACAGCTCCAGCTGCCCCTACCCCTCGCCCTCACCCCTACGAGGGAGGCTCGCTTTGGGGGTTCTGGAGCACTCAGGAGAGCTCCTCTCTCCTGTCCTCAGCTGCAACTTGGCTTCCAGCAGATCACAGACTCCTAAAACAAACAAACCCTGGCGGCGGCGGCGGCGGCGGCGGCGGCGGCGGCGGCAGCGGCAGCAGCAACAGCAGCAGCAACAGCAGCAGCTCCAGCACAGCTGCGCTCCATGGCGCAAAAGTTTCCTCCACACTTCTCAACGTGCAGGAAATCTCGCCGGCGCTGGGGCAGGACTCTGGAGGGAGGGAGAGGCCGAGCCGAACCGGCGGCAACAACGCCCCAAGAGCTGAATGGATGTGTGCGCGTCCGGCCGTGGGAAGTGAGGCTGGCAAAAGCCACCAATGCCTCATCTCCGTTCCCACACCAGCCTCTAGCCCTGCAACCTGCCTGGGAGGGACGGCCCGCCGGTCAATAGAGGGGACAACGCTGCCAAGAGAGCTGCGAAGCCGCGATGACTGTCCCTTCAGTCCTTCACTGTCCCGTAGGGACGCAGGGGCCTCCAAGGAGAAATCCCCAACGGCCTCCACTTCCTCCAGCCCAAGCTGAGGGAAGTAGCCGCCGTGACGTGGGGGAGCAAGGGCTGCCCCAGCGCCCTCGCGAGTGTGTCTGCGCGCAAGGTTCTAGCCGGGGGCCAGTTGTGCTCCCAGCTCCTGTTCCAGCCACCCTTAGGGGATGTCTGCACCTGGACTGGTGGCAAGACCCCTCCGTGCCTCTCAGAGGGTCTTTCGCTCCCAGCCCTAAGTTTCAAAGTTGGCCTGAGGGCCCCGTCCAGCGGCAGCCTTCGCACCCGCTTGTCCATTCAAAGTTAGGCGCCGTTAGGACATGAGCCGCCAGTTCTTACCTTAGACACTGTGAGCGGCTCGCAGTGTTCCAGACCCCCCTTAAGGGTGAAGCCCCAGGGTGCCCCCCCTTGCAGCTGCACAGGGACGTACTGGAAGGACCCAGGCCGGTTCTCCATCCTCGGCTGGGCTCAGGCGCCGCCGGGCTCCTTTTCCGAGGGGGCTACGTTGCCTCCGCCCCCAGCAGCTCCGCCACCATCGCCCTCCAGCTCTACGCCACCCCGCACCGCCCTGCTCCGCCTACTCTCCCGGCTGGAGACGCTCAGGCAGCGAGCGAGCGCAAGGAGGAAATGACACGGAGCTGGAGAAAGGGGGAGAGAGGGGGGAAAAGGAGAAGGGAAAAAAAGAAAAGAAAAGAAAGAAGGAGAGGCGGAGGGATAGCGCGTAATGGACAAGAAAGCGGAGCAATGGGGAGGGGCAGTCACTGGGACCTCGCCTATAGGATCGCTGGGGAGTGAGAGCGAGGCGAGGCCTCACATCAATTGTTACATTGTTTCATTCAAGCAGGGCCCCTCTTTGGTCCTCCTCTTTACTGCCGGGTTCCCCGCCCCTCCAGCCAGCCCAGGCGAGGGGAGGTGAAAGTCGTTAGTGTGGACGGCCCGCGTGGCTGAGTGGGCTGAAACGCTGGTTTCCTGATTAGCGCGTTCATGTTTCTCTGACTGCCTTTTTCTTCTGAAGGTCCCGAGAACGAAGACCTGGGAGGGTTAAAAGGCTGCTAATTTGTGGACCTTACCTAGAGGGGTGGAAAGCAAAGCCAGCAGGCCAGCGGACACAGTGAGGCTGTGTGTAGGCTGCTCTGTGTGTACGCGCTAGGTGTGTGGGGTCATTATGAAACATTGCCCCAGAGCATAGTTTAAATAAAGAAGCACTTTGAGGATGCCCCCTGCTTGGGCTCCCCCGCACCCTGGCTCAGTGTTGGTGTCTATGGCTAGCACTGTGCTTGTGTATGTTCCAGTCATCTGGGGTTCCTGGCACGGCCTTGCACTTGCCCTACTGAGATGAGCAAGCCAGCAATCAGCAAACTTTATGACTAGCAGTATTGTCTCTAAACAAACCTACAGGAAAGAGCATCCATTGATAAGCTGGCCAATTAATAATGTTGTGCCTTTGGGAAGAATCAGCTTTTAGACTGGGTCCAGAACATCTCTGCACATCTGTTCAAGCTTGACCTTGTAGTTTCTGAGCTGGGCTTTTATAACAGACCAAACAGCCACAATAATAGTCCTGAAAAGCGAATTTGTTACTGAATCTTGTGCTGATTTCTCTGCCTTCACTTGGAAAGGTTATCTTCTCTCTTTGAGGTGTTTTCTCTGGAGCCACATGCGGGCAGTGAATTTTTAAAGGGCCTCGCACTAGCGGAGAAAGTGTTGACAACTCAGTTGTGACTCAACAGGATGTTCCCACTCTGTCTCGCCTGTTCAGTCTCTTCCCCTGTTCTTGTGCAGCTTCTTCTTCATGGCCAACAAACACACTGCGGCCCCTTCCTTCACAGCCAGGTTTCTGCGGTCAAGGTTTCCACTCTCTACTTCTACTTCCTCACCTGTCACTGCCTCTTCAACACACAGCAGCCTGCGTTGTGCTGCAGCAGGCCACTGAAATGTCTCTCAAAGTCACCCCCCTCCATCAATCCTTTTTTCTCAGCACCCCCCTGGACTGCCTGCATATATGATGCTGCCCTGACTTTTCTTTAATAAAATGGCAATTTAGGTGTTTATAGCCTGCCTTTTTAAAGTCCTTAGAGATGATGCACATGGGAAACCATCCTCGATCTTTTAGGCTTTTAGGCCTACAAAGACCGTCTTGATCATGTTTATTGTTTTATATTTTCCTTACTTGAAAGCAGAAAATTTGATAAAATGGCAACTCAACTTGTTGATTCTTACTTGTGTTAACCTATGTTATAACATTCATTTGCCCTGCCCCACCTTGAAACTCAGCACTTTTTTTCTTTTTCGGATAATATTTCTATGATTGTAACTTGGTAGAATCCAGAGTGTTTCAGTCCCAGCATATCTGTAAAGTTCAGTTCACAGGATATATAGTCATCACTCAAGGACTATTAGAATTATGTGTCTAGACTAGAGGAAAGACGTTTGGAAGCAGTAGACACACATCTGAGCCCTGGCCTTGTCACTAACTAGATGGGTGACCTTGGGCAAATCACTGAGCTAACTCTTTTCAGTCTCCTGTTCTTCCTCTGTAAACTTTAGCTAATAAGCCCTGACTTTCCTACCTCCCAGGACTCTTGAGAGACTAAGACGAAATAATACATATGAAAACACTTTGGTAAGGAAAAAGTAAAAATCCTCTCACAACCTTATTATGAAAGCAAGCACTGAGCTAGTCTTTAACTAACCTATTTTCATTCCAAGCCTTACTCTACAATGATGTCTTATTGCACTCTTCAGTTTATCCTTTTCATCATTACAGCAGAACATAAATTACCTAGCCCCTTGTACAAACAGTGCATAAGTAGTAGATATTCTGAACATAAGGTGGCTAGATTATCTTGCTTCTTTATTGATAAAAATCAGTGCTGCTAGCAGGCATCTCATTCTTCTTTGGAAGTATACAGTTAGTGGGAGCATGATTGCATAGTGGAAAGGGTACAGGGTAGAACTTGAGATGCCTAGATTCTAAGCCAGTTCTGCCATTAATTCACTGTGAGATATTAAGCATGTCACCCCCACTCTCTGTAAATTGAAGGGGTTGAGCGACTTGATTTCTTAAGTTCCTCTACAGTTTACAAATTCTGTGACTACTTCCTGGCAAGTGCCTAAACGTAGTATATGTGCAAACAAAGTCTTGATAGAGTTGAACCAAGTAAAAAGAAAGCAATGGAGAACATTCAAGGGGTATATTACTCTGTGTGTGTGTGTGTGTGTGTGTGTGTGTGTGCATGCACACGCTGGAGCTATCAGACAGATGATAAATTCATTCTAAAGTATGTTAAATTGCCTGTGGGGAAAAGGTGGAAAGTCCACTAGGCAGGTAGAAATAGGAAACTGCATATCAAGGAAGGGGTGGTGATTGATAATATTCACGTTTGGATGATAACTGAAGCCATTATTTGCAGTATATAATCTCACCCAGAGAAATTAGAATCTCACCCAGAAAGTAGAATCCTAGACTATGCTAATATTTAAAATATTATGCTAATATTCAAACGTCAGGAAGGATAACAAAAGACCCACAAGGGGGTAGACACAGGAGGTGGGCAAAAGGCCAATCAGGGAGAGATAAATTAAAACCAGGCTAGGTACTTCCACCTCATTAAAAATTCCTCTCAGGAGTCTTGTATTCATTCAGAATCTATTGAGAAGTTTACATTTTTGGAAGAAGGAAGACTGAAATAGCAGTCCTTCTCTGAACTTTTTTTTAAAAACTTCCTTAGCTGAACCCTTTTTTAAACTCAAATTTGAATACAATTTTCCTCATCGCAGTGCCTCTAGCTTTTTTGTTTTTATCATTTTTAAAAATTTTTATTTTTCCCTCCCCTGTGGGATCTAATCTAGCTCCTTTTTGAATGAGGAACCTTTTGAGATTCTAGAGAAACCTATGCACTCTCTCCCCCTGAAAGCTACACATGTTCACACAATGCTGTATATAGTTTGAGCTGAGATTATAGACCCTAGCTTCAGAATCCTTGCTCTAGGCTGGGTGTGGTGACCCACACCTGTAATCCCAGCGCTTTGGGAGGCCTAGGCGGGTGGATTAGGTCAGGAGTTCGAAACCATCCTGGCCAACATGGCGAAAATCCTTCTCCACTAAAAAAAATACAAAAATTCGCTGGGCGTGCTGGCACGCGCCTGTACTTCCAGCTACCTGGGGAGGCTGAGGCAGGAGAATCACTTGAACCCGGGAGGTGGAGGTTGCAGTGAGCTGAGATTGCGCCACTGCACTCCAGCCTGGGCAACAGAGTGATAATCTATCTCAAAAACAAAAACAAAAATATCCTTGCTCTAGAAAAAGACAAGATTTGTTCTTTTTGTGTGTGTGGTAAAAGCAAAAAAACAAACAAACAAAAACATAAACAAAAAAAACACACATATCATGAATTCTACCCTCGTACCAAATTTTTAATTGTACAGAACAGTATTTAAAATTTTATGTACATTGTTGTACACCAGATCTCTAGAACTTCTTCATATTGCATGATTGAATCTATCTAAATTGAACAAAAACTCTTGCCTCACACCCAGCCTGTTGGTGACCACCATTCTACTTTCTGCTTCTATGAGTTTGACTACTTTAGATACCTCATATAAGTGAAATCATGTAGTATTTGTCTTTCTGTGACTGCCTTATTTCACTTAGCATAATGTCCTCCAGGTTTATGCATGTTATCTCATATGACAGGATTTCCTTCTTTTTTTAAAGGCTGAATAATATTCAATTTCATATAAAAAATACACATTTTTTCTTTATTCATTCATCTGTCAATGAGCATTTCTTCCAGCTTTATTGAGGTACATTTGAAAAATAAAATTGTATATTTTTAAGATGTACAATATGATGATTTATATTTGCATACATTGTAAAACGATTACCACAATCAGCTAATTAACACATCTATCACCTCACAGCTGCCATTTTTTGCATGCGTGTGGTGAGAAGACATAAGATCTACTGTCTTAGCAGATTTCAAGTATAAAACACGGCATTATTAACTGTAGTCACCATGCTGCACATTAGATCCCCAGAACTTATTGATTTTATAAGTGAAGGTTTGTACCATTTGACCAACATCTTTCCATTTCCCACCCCCCAGCCATATAAGTGAGATCATGCAGTAATGCAGTATTTGTCTTTCTGTTTTTGGCTCATCTCATTTAGCATAATGTCCTCCCAGTTAATCCATTTTGTCAAAAATGTCAGGATTTCCTTCTTCTTTAAATGAAGGGGTACACACACGTATATATAGAGTTATGCATCACTTAATGATGGGGATACATGCTGAAAAATGCATTGTTAGGCAATTTCATCATCTTGTGAACATCACAGAGTGTACTTACACAAACCTGTATGTTGCTATACTGAATACTGTAGGCAATTGTAACACAATGGCAGGTATTTGTGTATCTAAACATATCTAAACCTAGAAAATGTACAGTACAAATATAGTACAAAAGCTAAAAATGGTACATCTGCAAAGGGCACTTATGAAGGGAGCTTGCAGAACTGAAAGTTGCTCTGGGTGAGTCAGTGAGTGAGTGGTGAGTGAATGTGAAGGCCTAGGACATTCCTGTACACTACTGTAGATTCTATAAATAATGTACACTTGAGCTACACTAAATTTATTTAACATTTTTTCTTTCTTCAATAATAAACTAACCTTAATGTATTGTAACTTTTTTACTTATAAACTTTTAGATTTTTTTTATTTTGTAATAACACCTAGCTTAAAACACAAACACATTGTATAGCTATACAAAAATATTTTCTTTATATCCTTATTCCATAAACATTTTTCTATTTTTATTTTTTTACATTTTAAACCTTCTGGTTAAAACCTAACACACAAGCACACAATTTAGCCTAGACCTACACAGGATTAGAATCATCAAGATGTCACTAGGTGATAGGACTTTTTCAGCTCCATTATAATCTTATGAGACTACCATTGTATATTCAGTCAGCTGTTGATCAAAATATTATTACATGTCACATAACTGTGTATGCGTGTGTATGCGTGTGTGTATTCAAAACATTTTAAATCTATTCTTCCATCAACAGATTCTTAGATCATTTCCATATTTTGGCTACTGTGATAATGCTGCAATGAACATGGCAGTGCAGATATCTTTTCAAAATACTGATTTCAATTCCTTTAAATATATACCAAGCAATGGGATTACTGGATCATATGGTAGTACTATTTTTATTTTTTGAGGAACCTCCATACTGTTTTCCATAATGGCTACAGTAATTTACATTCCTGCCAACAGTGTACAGTGTATGAGGGTTTCTTTCTTTACATTTTTGCCAACACTTGTTATCTCTATAGAGTTATCGCTACAGAAAACCACCCAACTGCAAAAATAAACAATAAAAGAGGAAGAAAAAAAGAATATACAAAACAACCAGAAAATAAATAATACAATGATAGGAGTAATCTTCCCCTATCAATAATAACCTTGAATGTAATGTGTTTTGAAGTCAGTAAGTGTGAGGCCTCCAGTTTTGTTTTTCTTTCTGAAGATTGTTTCGGATATTTGGCTTCCTTTGTGGTTCTATATGGATTTTAGGAGTTTTTCTTTTTTCTTTTCTTTCTTTCTTTCTTTCTTTTTTTTTTTTTTTTTTTTTTGAGATGGAGTCTCGCTGTGTCACCCAGCCTGGAGTGCAGTGGTGTAATCTAGGCACTGCAACCTCCACCTCCCAGGCTCAAGTGATTCTCCTGCCTCAGCCTCCCAAGTAGCTGGGACTACAGGCACCTGCCACCATGCTCAGCTAATTTTTGTATTTTTAATAGAGTTGGGGTTTCACCATATCGGCCAGACTGGTCTCGAACTCCTGACCTTGTGATCCGCCCCCCCCCCCCCCCTTGGCCTCCCAAAGTGCTGGGATTATATGTGTGAGCCACTGCGCCTGGCTGATTTTAGGGATTTTTCTACTCATGAAAAAAAATGCCTTTGGAGTTTTGATAGGGATTGCATTGAATCTGTAGATCACTTTGGGTATGTATTAAAAGAACATTTGTTAACAATCAGCAAAGTGAAGAGACAACATACAGAATAAAAGAAAATATTTGTAAACTATCCATCTGACAAGGGATTAATAACCAGAATATATAAGGAACTCAAACAACTCAATAGTTTAAAAAAAAAGACAAAACACACACGAATACTCCAACTAAAAAATAGGCTAAAGGTCTGAATAGACTTTTCTCAAAAGACATACAAATGGCCAACAGGTTTGTGAAAAAAATGCTCAATATCACTAATTATCAGAGAAATGCAAATCAAGATCACAATTAGATATCACATCACCCCACCCTAGCTAAAATCGCTTTTATCAAAAAGAGATAATAATAGATGGGGAGAAAGGAGAACCTTCATGTACTGTTGGTTGGAATAAATTTAATACAGCCAGTATGGAAAACAGCATGGAGGTTCTTCAAAAAACTAAAAATAGAAGTACCATATGACCCAGCAATCCCACTACTGGTTATTTATCTGATAGAAAGGAAACCAATATATCAAAGAGATATCTGCACTACCATGTTTATTTCAGCACTATTCACAATAGCCAAAATATGAAATCAACCTAAGTGTCCATTCATGCATTGAATGGATAAAGGAAATGTGGTATATATACACAATGGAGTATTAGTCATAATAAAAGAATGAGGTTGGATGTGGTGTCTCATGTCTGTAATCCCAGAACTTTAGGAGGCCAAGGTGGAAAGATTGCTTAAGCCCAGGAGTTCGAGACCAGCCTGGGGAACATAGGGAGACCCTATCTCTACCAAAAATAAAATAAAAAAATAGCTGGGCATGATGATGCACACCTGTAGTCCCAGGTACTTAGGGGTGGTGAGGTGAGAAGATTGTTTGAGCCCAGGAGGTCGGGAGGTCAGGAAGTCAAGGCTGCAGTGAGCCATGATCCTGCCACTATGCTCCAGCCTCCATGACAGAGTGCAAAACCTTTCTCCAAAAATAAAAAATAAAAATAAAATAATGAAATCCTTTCATTTGCAGCCACATGGATGGAACTGGAGGTCATTTTGTTAAGTGAACTAAGCCAAGTACAGAGAGACAAACATCACATGTTATCACTCTTATGGGAGCTAAAAAAAGTGTATCTTGGCCGGGTGTGGTGGCTCACACCTGTAATCACAGCACTTTGGGAGGATGAGGTGGGTGGATCATGAGGTCAGGAGATCGAGACCATCCTGGCCAACATGGTGAAACCCTGTCTCTACTAAAAATACAAAAAAAAAAAAAAATTAACTGGGTGTGGTTGCGCATGTCTGTAATCCAGCTACTCGGGAGGCTGAGGCAGGAGAATCGTTTAAACCTGGGGGACGGAGACTGCAGTGAGCCTAGATTGAGCCACTGCACTCCAGCCTGGCGACAGAGCGAGACTCTGTCTCAAAAAAAAAAGAAGATAAAAAAGTGTATCTCATGAAGATAGAGAGTAGATTTGTGGTCACCAGAGGCTGGGAGGGGTAGAGAGAAGGGGGAAATGAAGAGAGGTTTATTAATGAGTAAGAATACATAACATGATAAAAGAAATAAGACCCAGTGTTTGATGGATCAGTAGAGTGACTATAGTTTAAAATAATCTATTATAAATTTCAAAATAGCTAGAAGAGAATAATTCAAATGTTTCTTGATTAAAGAGAGGCAAATTAAGGTGATGGATATCCCAATTACACAGATTTGATTTCTACAAATTATATGAATGTATTAAATTATCACATGTACCCCAAAAATAGCACACATCTATATTGATAAAAAAATGAAATTATTTTAAAAGGTTCTTTTAAAAAGCTTACATATTTACTGAACCAATCTTTCTTTCCTTTTCTTTCTTCATTCCTTCCTTCCTTCCTTCCTTTTCTTTCTTTTTTCTTCCTTCCTTCTTTCTTTCTCTCTCTATTCCTTCCTTCCTTTGTCTTTTCTTTTCCTTTCTTTTCTTTTCTTTTGAGACAGGATCTCACTCTGTCACCCAGACTGGAGTGCAGTTGTGCGATCACAGCTCACTGCAGCCTCTAATTCCTGGGCTCAAGTGATCTTCCCTTCAGCCTCCTGAGTAGCTGAGACTACACACATGCACTACAATGCACAGCTAAATTTTGCACTTTTTGTAGATATGGGGTCTTTTATATTGCCCAGACTGAAAGAATGTTTCAATAGAAAAAATATTCACGGCCGGGTGCGGTGGCTCACGCCTGTAATCCCAGCACTTTGGGAGGCAGAGGTGGGCGGATCATCTGAGGTCAGGAGTTTGAGACCAGCCTGGCCAACACTGTGAAACCCCATCTCTACTAAAAATACAAAAATTAGCCAGGCGTGGTGGCAGGTGCCTGTAATTCCAGCTACTTGGGAGGCTGAAGTAGGAGAATCACTTGAACCCGGGAGGTGGAGGTTGCAGTGAGTGGAGATTGTGCCACTGCACTCCAGTCTGGGCGACAAGAGTGAAACTCCATCTCAAAACAAAAGCAAACAAACAAAAGAAACAAAAAAAGGAAAAGGTATTCACTCAGTAAGTTAAATTTGCCCTAGACTGAAAGAATGCTTGCTAAGCACTGGGTACTGTGCAAGGCATGCTCCATATATTATTGGCAAGTATTACAATAGGCCTACAAAGTAGGCATTATTAAGTCTGTTTTCCAAGTGAGGAAACTGCTCCATGAAGTGGTAGAACCAGGATTGTAAGGCAAGGAGGTTGCAGAAGCATCCTGTGATAACTTTATTTATCATGTCTCTATCATAGTCCCCTCTTTTGCAGTGAAGGGAGGGATTTGGAGTCCTCCGTTTTGCTCTCCTCACATTTCCACATGGGAGGACTTCTGTTAGAATAACACTCCTGGCCTGTCTCCCCCTCTTCATGTGATGGGTGAGTTGGCAAGTCTGTATCGCTAAGTGTAGGGAGTATTAGAAAGCCTATTATGGCAGACTTTCTATTCCCTATCTTCCAATACAGACTTTAACAGTAATAAACTGATATTTTTAATCTCTGTTTATTTCCTTCCTGTGTCTATCAGTTGGTTCTGAACTTGGGAATGAATGAGAGGTGTGCTACTATTCACTACTCTTCCAAAATGTATTTATTCAACTCATTTTCTTACCAGCCTGTGTCCTTCTTTCAACTTATCTATTCCATGTTGTCTCCTGGTGTCTATGTGAGCCTGTCTGTGAATGTACCTCTGATCGCCTAGATACCTATAACACGAAGTGTGTGTGGGTATTAGGCCAAAGTTCCATGTGGTCCTAAGGAAAATGATCTGCATGTGCATGGGTGAAAGAAGGAGAGAGAATGAAGATGTGTTCCTTGAATTTGGCTCTGAGGGCTACCTTCACATAACTATCATGATGCTTTTTGTCCTTCTTTACTAGAAGCAGGCTCTACCACAAAAGAATGCTTAAGCCCATTTCTTTGCCGATCGTTTCATTCTGGGGCCACGGACCTTCCTCTTCTTATCTCTGTGCTAGCAGTGTCAGAAGAGGGAGAGCAGTCACTATTTCAGAAGTCTTTTCTGTGCTGGCTCAAAGATTGAAGATTGTTTACAGACTAAGGAAGTTCTCATTTTTCACAGGCAGATTATAATACTAGAGAAATCTGACCTGTGTTTTGTGATTGTTATCTAGCATTCTGTGGCCCATACTTCTAACATACTTGATAAATGATGTCAAGTCATCTTCTTAATTTCATCACACCCTTGGGAAAAATAAGGTAAGAGTCAGAATTATAGCCACCCTTTTACAGATGAAACCAAAGGTAGAATAGTTTCATTGCTTAACTAATCATTCTTCCTACATTTCCTTGGAATTTCAGGTGTTGGTGGGCCGACTATTCCTGGGCCGGTTGCCTAACAGGCAAAAGGGGAACCAAACCATGTTTTAATGAAACAGATTTTGTCAGAAATAATATCAAAAGGTGTTCATTTTTAGTCTCATCAGTTGAATCTCTTGGAGTATTCCACTTGGGTTTCTAGGGCCTCTGTTTCTCTCCTTCCCCATTTACCCTACGCTGCCCAACAATTTCCCTGACACTTCTGGATGTTTCTCACAGGGGAGAGAATCTGGGTCAATAATCATAGGCAGTGGAGAGGGGAAAAAAGTTGAATGTTCTAGGTATTATTCATATGCAGATTACATGAAAATAGTAGCAAGTTTCTCCTTCCCATTTATCTATACATCTAAGGGTGTGCAGGTATGTAAGGGATGGGCAGGTGCAGCAAAGGAGAATTCTAAGTAGACCGTCCTACTAAAGAGTGTGTCTGATTCCTGGGAAATTTTGCCTAGGGCTAGGGAAAGATTTATAGTCAAGGTCTGTTTATTTTGAGTTAAAGTTAGTATAACATTAGTATAAAATGTTATAGCTTAGACATTATTTGAGGTCAATAAATTCTTATAAGTGCATACTTCTGGAGAAATATGGAGTTTATGTTTCTCCTTGGGTAACTTTATAAAAAAATCTTTCTATTGTTGAAGTATCTCTTCTGGGTCATCTGGTTCTTTTATCCACTCAGAAAAAAATGCCAGTTTTCTTATGGAATCTCAGGATCTTGGCTTGGTATTAGATTTGAGACTGTAGACTCAAAGCCTCTTCATCCTTCTTGAGTTAATAAATCTAGACAGCATTCGTGTGTGTGTGTGTGTGTGTGTGTGTGTGTGTGTGTAAAAGGCTGCCATCTGTGGTGGTTGGTGCTCTCAGAGAAGGCTTGCTGAAGCAGGAGTTGGTTTGTGTCCTAAGCTCACAGTAGTGTCAGCTCAATTGGAAACTCTCCATTTGCCCTTGGGGAAGTCACTCACTTGGTACAAGTCTAGCTGGGCTGTGATGCATGTTTGCCATTGCTCTAAAGTTTCAGCCGGCAATTGACTCCTTCCTCATAGCAAGGATGTAAAAATCAGATGAACTGCTCTGATCCAACATGTGGGCTGAAAGATGTCCTCTTCTGGGTACCCAGTTCAGACAGTGGCTACCCCTTGCTTTGAGCTGTGTGTTAGCCAATTTGTTCTATTTCTCAAATACTGTTTTCTGTGAGCCATTACTCCTTGGTAATTCATAGAGTAAATTTTCAGTGCATATTAAGCTCTGACCTCAATTCATCCAACCATGGAAAGAAAAAGTCACACATGCATATACACACAAACCCCAGCTTTAACTTTTTCCCTTTCCAAAGTCATTCATCATTTTGCCCTCCTATAGTGACAGAGAAAGTACACCAATTCATTGGGCATTTGAGCAAGATAAAGCCCTCACTACAGTTTTGGTGAAGCTCTTGAGAAATACACAGTTGGCAGTCAAAAGAACTATTTGTGGTGTCAGGGATACACACACAAACATATGCACATATTCAACAAGTCATGGGAGGTGAGACATGGGTGATGTGCAGTTGATGGATAATGGGATGGGAAGCTTGAGAGTTTGGTTTGTTTTACTCCCTTGCCCCATATTTTCCAGATATACATTACATAGATAGATAGATAGATGATAGATAGATAGATAGATAGATAGATAGATAGATGATAGATAGATAGATTCTTCTTTCCTTTTTGATAATTTATTTTTACTCTAGACTTAGTAGAAATGACCCCATCTGTGATATGTTAGCTAAAGAGAAAATCATTTTGCTTTGGTTCAGATCCAGAATGACCTAGCCCAAAGAGGAAAGAATGACCAGCTGCCTTTGTCCAGGAGTGTCAGAGGGGCTTCTGAAAAGAATTGCTTTCTCCAAATATTTTCTTTGGGGGAAGTAGTCCCAGGCATGTGTACATATGCCTGGATGTGTGCACATACACCCTTCTACCCATACAGACACATGAACAAACTCATACATAAGACTTTATGTTCAAACTGGGGAAACCTGGCTTTTTTCTGAGAGTCTGGAAGCTCAACTTACTAAAGAAAGAGGTTCCTAAATTCTGAAACAATTGTCCAGAGTCTCTTTGGAAACACTTCCTTGATGTTCTAATATATAGGGCATTTTCAGTGTTTTTTTTTTTCTTTCATTGGTTTAGAGTAAACTTCAGAAACCTGGAAATGATACTTAACTCTTTCCTTTCTCTCCTCCTATCACCTATGTCCACTCAATCATCAAGCCCTGTCATTTCTGGTCCTAAATTAGTTCTTACATCAATCCACTTCTCTCCATGCCCACTGCCACTCCATCACCATCTCACACCTAGACCATTGCAATACCTTCCTAACAAGGTTCTCTGATGCCTGCAGTTCTGCCCAGATGCATCTAATCCATTCTCCACGTTGCAGTACAGTTGACCTTTAAACAACATGTGTTTGAACTACGTGGTCTACTCATACATGGATTGTTCTCAACCGAAGGTGGATTGAAAATACAGTATTCACTGGATGCAAAATCCACATATACAGAGGCCCAATTTTTCCTATCTATAGGTTCCACAGGGCTGACTGTAGGACCTGAGTGTGCACGGATTTTGGTATGGGAGGGTGTCTTGGAACCAATCTCTGTGTATACTGAGGGACAACTGTACTTTGCAGCCAGGGTGCTCTTTCTGAAGCACAAGCTATGTCACTTCCCTGTCCAATTTTCTTCAATGGTTCCTCATTGCTTACTGAATAAAGTCTGAGTTCCTTGATTAAGACTCTTAATACATGGATCCTGCCTACATAATACCCAGCACTCTACCCCCATGCCCCCTCAACTCTGTTCCCTTCCCCCTCCACACATGGCTCTCTGAAAGTACCAAATTACGCATGGTTTCAAGTACAACCTGTTCTCTTGTAACTCTCAGCCTTTTTATAAGCTATTATTTCTTTCTGGAGTATGTGCCACTTCATCCTTGTCCATCTGGTAAACCTCTACTCCTTCTTCAAGTCAGTACAGAATTCACACTTATAGAAGGAAACCTTCCTTGGTATCCTTAATCAGCCTTAGGCAATTCTTCCTTGATGTTCTTACTACCTCCTTTGTATCTCTCAATTATGGTGCTGCTTATATGTTATTGTACTTGCTTCTTTCCCTGGGCTGGATATTCTGTGAGGGCAGGAACCATGTCTGGATCCTCAATATGTTCCTCAGTACAGGGCCTGGACGTAGTCGATGTTCAATCATCACTAAATACATGACCTGGGCCTGAAATACCAAAGGCATTTTTGGTTATATAAGAATAACTTTCTGGCTATTGTGTTGATAGATCTTTTAATCATGGAGTGGAACATGAGGCTTGCCCCACCTAGAGTGGCCAGCAAATGGGACACCTCAGAGAGGCTCCTTTAGTGACTTAGAACCCAAAAAAGGGCCCTGGGACTAACCCAGCTCCAGGCCTAGAAAACTTTCTACTTTGATGCTGTTTACTGTTACATGCTACTGGAGAACTAATACAAAAATGTAACAATTTGACTGGATTATAGACAAGGACTATAAGGAATATTAATTGTCATCTTCTTAACATGTATTCCAGGTGCTCCACAAACTGACCCCTGCCTGGGTTTCCAGCTTTGTCATTCCCTCCTCTGACTCACACTTTACCCTCTGGCCACACCAAACTGCTTACAGCACCTGCTGTGTCATGATGTGTCATACCTCTATGTTTTTACCCATGCTGTCCTTCTGCCCAGAGTAGCTTTTCCTTTGCTTAGGTAATTCTTACTAACACTTTAAGACTTAGCTCGGGCCTCACTTCTTCCAGGAAGCCATTTCTAACTAATCAACATGCACACACACACACACACACACACAGAGTCTAGATAGATGTCTCTATGAATCAGGACTGTTTTGCTTGCAAGTCACAGAAATACAACACAAATATGCTTAAGCCAAAAGAAGGGGGTTATTGATATTAAGAAAAATTCAAGCATAATTTTAGGCATAGCTAGATCCAGGTACTCAAATGGTGTCATCAGCAATCTCCTTCTATCTCTTGGCTCTGATTTCTCCTATGTTAACTAAATTCTCAAGCAAATTCTCCCACATGATAGCCAAGATAGCCATCAAGAACTATAGATTTGCATCTTACCATTTAGCAACCCCAGTGGAAACACAGACCCATTTTCTTAAAAGTCCCAGCGGAAGTTCCAGAATTGAGTCCATGTCTGAACCAACCACAATGGCCAAAGAAACAGAATCTAGGTGGGATGAGACCTGATACCAAAAGCAGATATGTTGGGCAGCAAAAGCACTATATGCTCATACTCAGTTTTCCTCTTCTATGCTCCCATATTCCTCTCCCCCTGCCAGTAACTCTGATTCACTGTATCATTTTGTGTGTGTGTGTGTGTGTGTACCTGTCTCCTCCTCTAGACTGTGAGTTCCTATGTTTATTTGCCTCTGTATTGCTAGAGATAACAGTATGGGGGCTTGGCTTCTAGTAGGTGCTCTCAATCAATGAAGGATGAATGAATGGCTCTGCTGTGCATTTTTCACAGATGATTAAATTACAGAGAGTGATACTGAAAGCCAAGTCCAGGCAAACAGTTTAATTTGATACTTAGACAAATTAATAACATGACTCTAATTTATTTGGTTATATGCATAATTATTACTGGGTTGCATGGTAAAGAGGCATAAATAGTAAACGGTTCATTTGATGTTCTAAATGTAATAAATGTCTTCTATGTGTCGGGGCTGTACTAGACACTAAGATCAGCCTTTGCCTGTTCATTAGCCCCTAACCATTAATGGAAGTCAGTATAGTATAGTGGCTGTGGCTCTAGGGCCCTGGATTGAACTAACATCTGCATTTACTATAATAGTTCAGTGACCTTCAGCTGGTTACTTAACCACTGTGCCTAGTTTCCTCTTCTGCCAAGTGGGAATAGTACCTACCATAGAGGGTTGTTGTGAGGATTAAATGCAGAAATTGATATGAAGCATTGAGAATCATTCCTGGAACATTTTTATGTGCTTAATAAGTGTTAACTCTTATGGTTAGGTATTAACAGCAGCTCCTCCCTACTTAAATATCACTTTACCTATTACACTTGACCTGAGGCAAAGCCTTGGGTTAGAGATTTAAAATTGAGCTTAAATATACCTTCTGGGCTTCAGTAAAAGAAAATTCAACAGAATGGTAGCTCATCTCTGGCCTGGCAGATTCAATTTTAATATAGAACTTCGCTCTTGGATCTCTCAGTGTGGAAAGATTATTTCGCAGTCAGCCAGTTTCCAAGCCTCATGAATCCAGAGAAGGAAGAAACGGTCTTTTCCCTAGGGGAAGAGTTGGTAATCCACAAAAGCTAGGAAAAGACTTTCTTAAATTCTAACATTGCCACTTCATATGGCTTACTGTGAGAACTGGAGTACAAACAAATAGCTTGTGTGGCTGACCAGGTTTTGCTAACAACGTATATTGGTTCTAAGTGGAGCCTTTGATGTAATGATGAGAGGATAACATTTGGAGGTCAGCGGACCTATGCTGGAATCCAAGCTCTCCTCTTTACTGACTATAGCATCTTAGGTAATAATAATGATTACAGCTTAGTGTGAGTGCTTACTGTGTGCTAGTCACTGTTTAAAGCACTTTTCATGTATTACTTCCTTTAGTTCTTGCAAACAATCTTATAAGGTAAGCTTTTATATTAATCTTCCTTTACCAGTGGAAGAGGTTGAAGGGCAGAGAAATTAAGTAACTTGCCTAAAGTCACATAACTAATAACATGGGAAACCAGGTTTCCAACTTGGGCAGTCTAGCTCTGGAGCTTTTGCTACCGATTTACGCGTAGTGTTCCATTATTGGAACGCTAAGCATGTGGGAGTTATTTGTATCCTACTGCTGAAGGTCATCGCATAGGTCTGATTGCAAAAATTAAAAAAATTGCAACCTCAAGCATAAATGGGTTAACCACCTCTTCATGTTGTCTGCCAGCTCAACCTCTCTGAGCCTCAGATTCTTCATCTATAAAATCAACTTAATTGTACCAATCTCAGTGTTGCTATGAGGATTCAAGATAAGCTTGGGGAAGCATTTAGCACAATATTGGACACATGGAAAGTGCTCTTTGAATAAGCATTGCTATTATTCTGTTTCTCCATTGTCCCTAGGAGCAGGGGCCTGGACTTCCCTTCCTTATTGCCAATGCTACTTCTTGATTCTAATTAGTCTGAGTACAAATTATTTTCTGTATGAGGGAGATACTACTAGGTTAATTACAAAACGGAGAAAACTTTGATGCCAAAGATCTTTATTAGTCCATCCTCAAACTGTTATTTTGCCTTCTGTTTCTTGGTTACAGCACTCACCAGGTCCCCCAACACTGGCTGATGTCCGTTCCCACTGTCAACCTAAGCTTTCCCAACTGGGGCTCCTGCCAGGCTGGGTGTAATCCCACCTGCCATCTCATTATGGAAAAGTAGATCTGAAAAGTACTGAAATGTTAGACTGCTGGGAGACCCCATGAACACAAATTTACCTCAAATGGATTTAAAATTGTAGCCAGTTATTTCATTCCTTAATTGTAATATTTTCTTTATTGATGCCTTCCTGCTATTTTGAGTATATACCTCATCATAGAAGCAATAAAGATTAAACTGAACTAAAAACATGGAAAGAAAAATGGCTACTAAAAAACCCATTTGCCATGATGAGCCTGCACTCTTACAACTACAATGCAAATGGGTCCGATCCTTTGGGAAACTGGCTTGGTAATTTGCTTCACGAACCATAATTATGTTCCTGCCCTTTAATACTACAATTCCTCTCTGGGGATTCTGTCCTAAGGACAGACTTTAGCAGAAGTAAAACAAAAGCCTATAGACACAAAGATTGTTAATGCAATATTACTTTTGCTAATGAGAAATGGAAAATAATCTAAATGTTGAGCAATTTGATATATATTAGGGCCTATCGGTAAATGAAATATGAATGATAAAAGATTTACTTTAAAATATTAAATGAATACATTACAAAGCAGTTACAACAATGTAAAATTGTATTATATGGATACAACCTAGAAAGGACTGCAGAAAATGAAAATTCTTATGTTAGGATGTGGGTCAAAGTATAGTCTATTCCTCCGCACTCAATGCCTTTGATTATTGATGTCAGAATTCGAAGTTTTAATGTGTGTTTGGGTAGGTGGTGAGGAGCGGGAAGGAGTTGGAGAAGGAATTTCAAATTCCAGCCCTTTTAACTCTATTTCCTAATCATCACCTCAGAAGTAACACCATCTAAGAAATTGACCTAATTTTGTTTTTAAATAAAAAGATATACAGTAGCCATATCCACTCATCCAATCAGACATACATATTCAGTCAGGCTCCCACTCTCCAGTCCTTCCTTTTCTTGTCCCCTTGTGGCATACAGCAGGACATAGGAGCAAATATACTCATATTTCCATCCCTGAACTGTCACTATCAGCTGTGTGACCTTAAGCATGTTACTTTAGCTTATCTACACTAAGGCCTAGTTTGTTCATTTGAATAATGGGGCTGATAATGGTACTTACATTTTGAGTTGGTATGAGAATTAAATAAGTTAATGCATGCAAAAAAAGTGGAGCCTTTGGGAGGTGATTTAGGTCATAAGGAACCCTCATAAATTGAATTAGTGCCCTTATAAACAAGGCTTCAGAGAGCTTTTGCCCCTTCTGCCAACAAAAAGATGGCCATCTATGAACCAGAAAGCTGGCCCTTACCAGACATGAACCTGCCATTACCTTGATCTTGGACTTCCCTGCCTCCAGAACTGTGAGAAATAAATTTCTGGGTTTTTTTTTTTTTTCATTTTTGAGACACAGTCTCGCTGTGTCTCCTAGGCTGGAGTACAGTGGTGTGATCATGGCTCGTTGCATCCTCAACCTTCTGGGCTCAAGTGATTCTCTCACTTCAGCCTCCTGAATAGCTTGGACCACAGGCATGCATCAACACACCTGGCTAATTTGTTTATATATTTTTTGTAGAGATAGGGTCTCACTATGTTTCCCAGGCTGGTCTTGAACTCCTAGGTTCAAGCAATCCTCCCACCTCTGCCTCCCAAATTGATGGGATTACAAGTGTGAGCCACTGCATCCAGCCTTCTGTTGTTTATAAGCCACTCAGCCTATGGTATTTTTTATAGCAGCCCAAACAGAATAAGACACAGTACCTGGTATCATGCAAATGCTGAATAAGTGTTAGTTTCTGGCTACAAAATTGAGATAATACTAGTACCTACCTCAGAGAGTTTATAGGGATTAATTGGCAGAATAAATGTCACAACCTTGGCCAAATAGGTGTTAAGAGTATGGTAAGTATCATCATCAAAATTGTTGCACTGGGCAGTCTCTTCCAGTACCAAATTATCAGATAATGGAGGGAGCATTTAATTATCATGCTGATACTGATCAGATTGGTGCCTGGAGAGAAGTACCTGCTAAAAATTTGTCTAAGCAAGCAATACAAAGCACAGTAATCTGGGCCGGGCGCGGTGGCTCACGCCTGTAATCCCAGCACTTTGGGAGGCCGAGGTGGGTGGATCACGAGGTCAGGAGATCGAGACCACGGTGAAACCCCGTCTCTACTAAAAAAAAATACAAAAAAATTAGCCAGGCGTGGTGGCAGGCGCCTGTAGTCCCAGCTACTTGGGAGGCTGAGGCAGGAGAATGGCGTGAACCCGGGAGGCGGAGCTTGCAGTGAGCCAAGATTGCGCCACTGCACTCCAGCCTGGGCGACAGAGCAAGACTCCGTCTCAAAAAAAACAAAGCACAGTAATCTGAAGGTTAAGGGGAGCATGAGATGGTGATTCAGCAGGGAAAACATTTGCAGAATAGAGACAAAGCTTTTTTCAAAACCACGAAGAAACTGGAAAGTAAGCAGGATGGTTAATGCAGATTACAGAAATCCATGGGGCAGCTCCCAAAGAAGTATACTAAGAGGTCAGAGGCAAGTCAGCTAGAAAACCTTAAAAGAAATTTTAGGAGAGTTGAGCAAAAGTGGGAGGTGTGATTTGAGGCTAGAAAAGAACAGGGCTGGCAGGGCGCGGTGACTCATGCCTGTAATCCCAGAACTTTGGGAGGCCTAGGCCAGTGGATCACCCAAGGTCAAGAGTTTGAGTCCAGCCTGACCAACATGGTGAAACCTCATCTCTACTAAATACAAAAAATTAGCTGGGCATGGTGGTGCATGCTTGTAATCCCAGCTACTTGGGAGGCTGAGGCAGGAGAATCACTTGAACATGGGAGGTGGAGATTGCAGTGAGCCAAGATTGCGTCATTGCACTCTAGCCTGGGCAACGAGGGTGAAACTCCATCTCAGAAAAGAAAAGAAGAGAAAAGAATGGGCTTAATGATAATAGCTAATACAAAATCTGTATTTATTTAGCACTTACTATTTGTTAGGCATTGTGCTAAGCAATTCATGTGCATTATAAAACTTTGTCTTCCTTATCCTATGAGGTAAATTTTTATTATTACCTCTATAGTATAGTCTAGGCCCACATATACCTGACTATAAAACCTTATATTATACCAAGCCCCAAAAGAGTGGTTTCTGGAAATAAGTCATTGAATGTGGTTTAGAGGGTCCAAAATTAGATTCATCATCTTTCACCAAGGAATCCATCCTTTGCTCTGTACTTGCCATCATAGCACTACCATCCACTCAGTCACCTACATCAGAAACTTGGGAGTAATTATTGCGTTTTCATTTTTTAGGTAAACCAGTCACTAAGGCCTTCCCATTTTTCTTTCTAAATATTAATACTTCTCTATTGTCTGTAGGGTTCTTATCTTCCCCTACCTGGAGTATACTAGTAGTGTCCTATCTGGATTCTCTGCCTCTAGTTTTGACTTCCTTGTAATCTATCCTACAAAGATTGCTTTGTTGAAAAAAAGTGTTTTTCTACAAAGTAATCTTTCTAAGATGCAATCTGACTACATTATTTCCCTCTTGAGAACTTAGTTATTCCATAATTATCTCTGAGTGATGTCTATGACGTTACTTTCCATGCCCTGACTTATGCCTACTTCTCTGATTTCATTTCCTGCCACTCTTCATCCCATGAACTTCATGTAGTTCCTTCTTATTCACCTCGCCTATGACTTTGATTGTGTTCTATTTTCTGCCAAGGTCACCCTTCCAATTCCTTTCCTCTCGGGATGCCTAAGCTTTGAGTCTAAGCTTAGGCATCAGCACCTCCAGAAAACCTTTCCTGATTCTTGCCTGTGCTAACTGACTTTCCTGTACCCTCTGTACTCCACACCCCATGTTTGATCACTTACTACAATATGTTGAAAAGATTCTTCTGGCCATGGATCATGCTTTGTTCATCTTTATACCCCCTAAAACCTATCAAGTGCTTGAGCCATGCTTAGGTTTTGATAGATGTTTTTGAACTGTTGCAAGCACTTAGGAACTGTATCCAAGGAATGCTTGAGGTATAGACACTAAAGAGCCCTAACAGAAATAACTACTATTTCTGAAACATCTATTGTGTGGTGGCCTCCAACTCTGACCAGCACTCACTTAGCCACATACCTTGTCTTATTTTTCTCCATGGCACTTATCATTGTTTGTGATATTATACTTTTATTTATTGAGTTGTTCGTCAGACTTCTCACACTACAATATCAATTCCATGAAGGTAGGAATATTTGTCTTTGTCCACCGACAATCCTCAGTGCATATTCAGGGCCTGGCACATAGTAGGTTCTCAGTAAATATTTTTTGAATGAATGTGGTAGGTATGGACTTTCAACATATAATCTAATTTAGTCCTCCCAAGATAAGTATTAATGTTTCCATTCTAGAGGCGAGGAAAGGAAAGCTCCTCATCACCTATACAAAAAAGGACAGAGGTTTTGAGAAACGGGTGTATATATATTGAGCCCATAGATTTAAAGATGATAGATTCCAAGATCAGGGTCACAAGATATGGGGATACAACAAAAATGTGAGCCCAATAAAAATACCAGTTAATGAGTGAATCTCTGCCAAGCTGAACTGAACAGAAACACTGTGTACTCTTTCCCCCAGATATTTCACATTCTACAAATAGAATCAGTTTTGAAACTTAAATAGTTAATTTTCTTTCTGTTGTTCTTAAAGAATCTGGGGGCTTGTGAGGACTTCCATAGGAAAACTAGGAGGCAAGGTCATTGGAGCGAGGGTGCAATTTTTGTAGACAAACCCTTAAGGATTTACAAAGGAAGGTTAGTTTGTGGTACTGAGAGTTAGGATACCTCTTGTGTGGCCTCTATAGTCACAAACCATACCTACCTTGATAAGGGTAGATGAGAACCAAGCACTTTGCAAAAGTCAGAGTCTGGAGTTTAACCATTATTATCTGGGAGTTGGTCAAATCTCAATAACGGTGACATACCCTCAGAATCTTTGAATTCTACCTCAAGTTTTGCCTTCTGTAGTCCCCTCATTTCAGCTCTGGATTCTTCTGCCTCCTTTAAGACTTATTTCAAAGTCTCTGACCTGACTATTTTTAGTCTAGATAGATTACGAGGAGAGGAAAAGACAGGCTTAGGATGGGCAAGTCTGTTCCTAGGGATTCTTGGCTCTTTTTATTCCTCTAGAGGGGAGAAGTTTCCTAAAAGATTACCCAAGAACCAAGTTTTTTTCTCTCTGTGCCAGCTCTCCCCAAAAGAAAAATATCTGGCATCTGTATCATATATCACACTTTATTGAGTGCTTTTCACTTACACTAGGACATTTTAATCATCATAATCATTTTATAATTGAGGAAGTGGAGCAAAGGCATATAGCTAATTGAAGGCCACATGGGTAGAAAATAGTGAAATTTGCTTTGTGAATCTTAAATGATAGCAAACCCCAGCCTTGTCTATCCTGCCATGTATTAGATGTCTCTACATCAAGCCCTTCAAGATTACCACGGCTAAAACTCAATTCATCATCTCTGCTCCCCCCACCTCCAAAACCCCGCTACTTCTCTGTTCCTTATCTCAAAGGATGGAGCCCCTTTCCACCTGGGAGTTAACATTGACTTTTATTCTCATGATGTCTCTTGAAAATGTTCTCTCTTCAATAACTACTCTGTCCCACTATCCTATCTGAGACCCGCAACTCCTCTCATCTGAGTTGATGCAATGACCCTTCCCTGCCTGCACTCTTATATACTTCTTCATTATCCACACCAGGGGGACATTTCTTTTCTTTTCTTTTCTTTTCTTTTCTTTTCTTTTCTTTTCTTTTCTTTTTTTTCTTTCTTTTCTTTTCCTTTCTTTTCTTTTCTTTTTTTTGAGACAGGGTCTCGCTCTGTCGCCCAGGCTGGAGTGCAGTGGAGCAATCTTGGCTCACTACAACCTCTGCCTCCCACGTTCAAGTGATTCTCATGCCTCTGCCTCCAAAGCAGCTGAAATTACAGGTGCCCGCCATGACATCCAGCTAATTTTTGTATTTTTGGTAGAGACAGGGTTTCACCATACTGGTTAGGCTGGTCTCGAACTCCTGACCTCAAGTGATCCGCCTACCTCGGCCTCCCAAAGTGCTGGGATTACAGGCATGAGCCACCACTCCCGGCCCAGAGGGACATTTCTAAAGCACAAATTATTAATAGAGCAAGTCATTAAAACTCTTCAATAAATTAACATCACCTTTAGGCTAAAGTACAAATTCCTTAGCTTGGCATCACATCCTCCCTCCTGTCTCTCTACCTTCCCTGCTATGAACCCTGCACTTTACTGATTGAAACTTTTAGTTTCCCGAAAGGGACATGAATTGAGCTAATATTTATTGGACACCTATTATGTGCCAGGTAGTGGCCTAAATGTATCATATCTTGTAATTTAATCATCAGCAACTATCCTACGTGGTAGGTGCTGTCATCATCCCCATGTGGCAGATGAGAAAACTGAGACAGAGAGAGACAAACTAACTTACCTGAGGTCATGCAGTAAAATAAGTGGTAGATTTGGGATTTGAGCCCAGTCTGTGTTCTTAACTACTACCCTGCCTCTTTCATTTCTTACAATCTGCCAAGAATGTCCTTTTTCCCATCCCACTGTTCACCAGGCAAAACCCTTCAAGGCTTAATTTGAGAGTCTTCTTTGGGAAATGTTTCCTGACTTCTCCACATTCCTTACTACCTCTGATCCTCACCCATGGCTGAATAAGTTATCTCTCTTCTGACTTCTCCTAGAACCTGTGCATACCTCTAATTATAGCACTTGACACACAGCTTATGTGTCTGTTCACGAATTTCTTGAGAGCACGAAGTTTGCCTTAGTTGCCTTTTATCCCAACATGTATGCAGCACAATGCCTGGAACACAATAAATGCTTCTTGAGTAACTATTCTTCTCCTGGAAGATCTCCCACAAATAATTGTGGTGAGTTTCTATTTGTCAAAACTTATAAATCCACAGGTGACATCTTTCGCTATTCTGGAGCCATAAGAGCCTCTACAAAACTAAGCAGAGATGCCTTCTAAATAGGATGGGATGGATTGTGACCTGTATTTGTTAATACTTTATTTGAATACATTTTCACATTTACAGAAAAATTATGAGAATAAGAATAAAAAGAGTACTCATATGTTTTTTACACAGCCTCACTTATTGCTAACATTTTCCCCATTTCCTTTATGATTTGCCACTCACCCTATCATCTATCTATCTATCTGTCTATCTATCTGTCTACACACACATATAGTTGATTTTTCCTGAACCAACCATTGAGAGTACGTTGTATATATCATGGCCCTTTTAATCATAAACACTTCACTATTCTCTTACATATCCTCATACCATTATCAGCATCATTAAATTTAACATTTACATGCTACTTTAATATAACCTACACTCTACATTTCATTTATGGAATATTCCATATTCAAATTGTGGCAATAAACTGTCCTTTATAGCATTTTTGTTCTGATGATTATCGACTGGGTAACCTTAGGGGCAGTGGCTTCATCTCTGAGCTTCTGTTTTTTATTTGTAACATGAAGGTGATGATGAATGCCTTAATAAGCTAAATGTTGGAAGAGTAAATGGTGGTAATTTATGTGAAAGCACCCTGGCATGTCGTAGTAAGGCCTGTTTGACCATATAAATACAGCATAGTGGGTAAACATGTGGGCTCTGAAGTCAGACTGCCTCAGTTCAAACCCTTGTTTAGCCACTTACCAGGTGAGCGATGTGGGCAAGTTAAAGCATCTCCGGGTTCCAATTTCTTCAACATCAAATAGTGACGATAGTGGTGTCTACCTCAATTGTTGTATTAAATTAGGCTGTACATGTAAAGTGCTTAAAATAGTGTCTGGCTGAGTAAGTGCTCTATAAATGTTTAACTATTATCATTAAGTTTGACAGGTATTTCTAGGAGGATCCTTCTATTACGAAAAAACTGGTATAATCTACTATACTAAGACCTATCAGAGGAATAATAACAGTAATTAACAAATCCCAACTTAAAGATTTTTTAAAAACTTTTCCTGTTCTTCATCATAAGCTCTTGGAACATATTAATTAAGCTTTATAATATTAAATTCACCTTGTTACAAAGAGCTTAAGTGTCTCACCTCAGGTCACGATGCTGGGAATTAGGACCTAGCCCTTCATTGACTTTTCTTCCTGACAGAAATCACTCCACGTTTCCTCTCTATGTACAGTACAATAGCATTCTTGTAAATTTGGCTTTTTGCCATGGAAATGCTTGACCACAAGTCTCACGTTTCCTCTCCCAGACAAAAGATCTGGGACCTAATTAGGTGGTAATATTCAAAATATTTAACCACCCTTGGTCTCAGTAGGGGCTGGGTTTTGGAAGGCCCTTTTGTGTTAGTCATTGTCCTGTAGTCGCTGGATCGAGCTGGGGAGTAGGAGGAACATAAGGAGGAGGAGGCTGAGTGGCCAGGACCAAGGGAGTCCATGAGGGACTTGGGGCAGTGATTATTCACGAACCATTACAGAAGCTTGTTAATATTTTTAACTCCAGGTTTTTAATCACTGTGCAGAGCATATCAGTCCTGGGCCTAGGAAAGCATTCTTAGCTAACAATTCTGTGTCCACCTCTAATGCTGCCACAGAGAATTATTGAATTCCTTGAGATCTTCCTGCCAGCGATAATTAGGCGGACAGCCAATACCACAGCACTGCAAAGAGATGATTTAACTAAGTCTCTAAAATCTTCTATCATTGCCCTTGGAAAAGTATATCAATGACACTAGTAACACTGGTATTTTGATCACATTGCAAACCAGGTGATAACCTGTATTCCTGGCCTTTTCCTTAAGTCGTGCTGTTGCTATTACATTTATACTAAAGCCAAGGTGGGGCTTATTGGATACAGGGATTACACAGCTTGCTGGAGTTAAGCTAGGGAGTTTCCAATTCTATCCTTCAAGTAGAACGTGTCCTATAGTTTGAGAATGGCCAAGGGTAAAAGTGAGTCTCATCCCAGAGGCTCACATTTATCCAGCTTTGGCTGCCAAGAGTAGATGGTACCCTAAGTCCATTCTGCTCCTCTGCTCTTAGGATTAAAGCTCAGATTCAGGATGGTGGGCAGGGGAGATGGCCACAGTGTGGACTTGGGACCCTGACTGCTGCTGGAGAAGCAACCCATGTGTCTTTGGGAAGACAGAGGTTCCAGTCTCCCATCCTGGACCCCACAGGCTTCCCTTGGCCACCCAGGGATCAGGCAGGACTAGAGCTGGGCAGCCAAGAGACAGACAGAGCTGACCCAAGGCACCAGAGTGTCAGGTGCAGAAGGGACCTACAGGCTACCTGCCCTCCTTGGTCAGCCCTTCTCTCTCCAGGTGCTTACCAGGCTCAGGCTAGAAAAGCTTTCAGACCACCTGTTGCCCCCCTCTCTCCCTGCTGCCAGGCTTCCCTCCCCAGCCTTCCTGCCCAGTGCTCCCCATGTATCTTCCAAGTGGACTAGGATGGATCTGGAAGCTCCCTGCCTCTCTCTGCAGGCAAAGGATTCCACCTGTCAGAACGTTCTTTCTGCTGGTGAGCCAAGCCTGCTCCCTGCCTCTCTCTCCCACACAATTTTATTGATATATAATTCACATACCATAAAAGTTTCCCGTTTACAATGCACAATTTAGTTTTTTCCATTTATTTACAGTTGTCCAACCATCACCACAATCAATTTTAGAAAATTTTCGTGAACCCAAAAAGAAATCCTGTACTTATTTGTAACCCATTCCTCCCCACCACCTAAGCCCTAGGCAGCTACTTTTCTACTTCATGTCTCTATTGATTTTTCTATTCTGGAAACTTCATATAAGTTTGGGTAGCATGGGTTTGATCCACCTTCTCTAGGAAACTTTGGGTAAGTCACTTCACCTCTCTGTGATTCAGTTTCCCAAGCATAAAAGCAGAAATATTGGTTTCTACCTCATAGAGTCATAATGAGGCTTAAATAAGCTAATGCATATAAAACACTTAGCAGAGGGTTTGCTTTTATTACTGCTTTTTATAAAGTAATTTTCCTGATTACTGCTGTCATCCTTAACTGGTATGTTCTCATTGGGATGGGGAAGAGTAGGACATGGGGATGATAATGCAAGTATTTAGATAATATCCAATATATTTAATAATGCATTAAAGCAAGTTTGTCCAAACCATGGCCCATGGGCTGCATGTGACCCAGGATGGCTTTGAATGTGGCCCAAAACAAATTTGTAAACTTTCTGAAAACATTAAGAACTTTTTTTGTGATTTTTTTTTTTAGCTCATCAGCTATCATTAGTGTTAGTGTATTTTATGTGTGGCGCAAGACAATTCTTCTTTGTCCAATGTGGCCCAGGGAAGCCAAAAGATTGGACACCCCTACTGATTAAAGCGTGGACATAATCCATCAGAATGTGTGAGCAATGATGAAAGTCCTATGGTATTTCTGTTGGGTCTGGCACTAACCCACTAATTTCTGATCTATAGAAAGGTCAAGGGTCCAGGATATTACTAGGGTAACAGAGGAGGAACTTGGAGGGTTCTCAGCTGCTGCCATTAACTAATCGGCATGGAAGGATTTTAACATTTTAACACTCAGTATGGCCATGCCATCATATACTGGCTGTACATTGGGCTTGTATAGGACCGTCATCTTCCTTGCTATGGACACCACACTTTTGGTTATAAAACTACTACATCCTCACTGCTTTTTTGGCAGCTACACCACACTGCACTGAGGCCTGCAGTTGAAGCCCTCAAGTCTTTTCTATTCAGGCTGCTGCTAAGTTCCATCATCCCTTAATAACCCCTACTAGGTTGTGTTTTGGGCCTATGTTCAGAATCTTAGATTTCTAAGTGTGATTCATGTTGATTGTTAAGCTCCTTGAATTAGGGTGTGTACTTTACACCAGACATAATAGAGAGGCTTCAAGGCTTCCAGGCAGGCAGGCAGAGCTGGCAGTCGCAGCAATGACGCCTGTCCCTACATATGTTCTTTGACTCCTCAGAAGTGGAAGGGACTCTGTTTAGCCTTGCCCTTGACCATGAAATTCGAATATGCTACACATTGAGAAAAGAGGAGAAGGCCTGAGGGAAGAGAAGGAGATGAAAGACTATTAAAAAGGATAAAATCTCCAATCTATATAGAGATGTGGCAAAGCCATACCAATTCCAGTTCAGGTAAAGGCTGATTTGAAAATAGCAGCTAGGAAGGTGGCTTCAGAAGTGCAAGCAGAATGAGCTTCAGACAAAGCAGAGACATTTCAGGAAATTTAACCGAAAAGAAGAGCAAGGTGACTAGGAAAATGTCCCTGAAATGAGGACAGCATATGGGCTTCTGGGCAGATGGTAGTGTGTGAGGTATTGTAGGGGGTGGCAGCAGGCACAGGTAAAGGGGGTGGAGGTGGTGTCTGGAACTTGTTTCCTGGGGCCCAGGCAAAGCAAGGTATTTCAAATCTTGTTATAGGGAGGGTTGGGTTTTGTTTTTTGTTTTTGTTCTGCTTTGTTTTTGTTTGTTTGTTTATTTTTTGCTATTGGTCTGGCTAGCCTTTCAATGATACAGCAAGTGAGGAGAAAAGGCAGCCAGTGCAAACAGCCAGGGCATGGCTTTATCAGGGCTGAAGGCAGACAATCTGATGAGCCAGCATGGTGATTTGTGTAGCCTGTCTAGTGAGGAAGAGAGAGGCTTTTTCTAGCTAAGCAGCTGGTATTGTAACTGTCCAGTGGGTTCACCTTGCCTGCTGCCTAGACAGAGCCGATTTATCAAGACAGAGAAATTGCAATAGAGAAAAAGTAATTCACTCAGAGCCGGCTGTGCAGGAGACCAGAGTTTTATTATTACACAAAGCAGTCTCTCTGAACATTTGGGGATCAAAGTTTTTAACGACAACTTGGTGGGTGGGAGGAAGCCAATGAGCTGGGAGTACTGATTGGTCAGGTCAGAGACGAAATCACAGGGAGTCGAAGCTGTCTTCTTGCACTGAGTCAGTTCCTGGGTGGGGGCCACAAGATCAGATGAGCCATTTTATCAGTCTGGGTCGTGCCAGCTGATCCATCAAGTGCAGGGTCTGCAAAATATCTCAAGCACTGATCTTAGGAGCAATTTAGGGAGGGTCAGAATCTTGTAGCCTCCAGCTGCATGACTCCTCAACCATAATTTCTAATCTTCTGGCTAATGTTAGTCCTACAAAGGCAGTCTAGTCCCCAGGCAAGAAGGAGGTTTGTTTTGGGAAATGGCTGTTATCATCTTTGTTTTAAACTATAAACTATAAACTAAGTTCCTCCTAAAGTTAGTTCAGCCTACGCCCAGGAATGAACAAGGACAGCTTGGTGGTTAGAAGCAAGACGGAGTCAGTTAGGTTAGATCTCTTTCACTGTCTCAGGCATAATTTTGCAAAGGCGGTTTCAATCCCTCCCTTTGCGTTTTATAACACCTTGATCTTAAGGTGTTGGCTAATGAAGATGGAAAAAGAGCAAAGACTGCTCTAACTTCTTCCCGCTGATCAGGGGTGTAGTGGAGGTAGGTGTTGACCCCAAGGTGAGAGGATTAGGACCACTTCGCAACTGTCTGAGCATACTCATGCAGGCCTGGCTGGGGTTCCAAGGCTTGCATCGTGAAGGTGTTAGTATTGTCATCTATAGTTTTAGCACTGCATTTAAGGGAACAGCATACTATAAGGTAAATAATGTGTACTAGAGTAAGGAGTGCAATTCCCAGTTTTAAAAGTAAAGAGCTGAAAGCATTAGTTTGGGAACTTGTAGCTCACAAAGAATTTAGGATTTAGTCCAAACTGCAGAAAAAACTCAAGAACAGCTAACAAGAGGTGTACTATAGTTTTTCTTTTGAAGCATAGTTTTTCTCTCTCTAGTCCTAATTTTTATTAAAAACAAATCATGATAGAATTGATTTGTTTATAAAATAAACTTTAGTCTTATTGTACTTGGCCTGATTATTTGCATAAAGTACAGCAAGAATAATTATTTTTCACATAGACTTTTAAAATTGGATTTGATGGAACTCTGTTCCGTAAGGAATCTCATATAAAGCTTTTTTAAAGCTGAACCCAGCCATGGGTTTGTACTCTCAAATACCTGTGATTTGGGTAAATTCCCTTCCTTTTGAGGTCCCAAGATAACTTGGGGCTCCTGGGCCTCTCAGAAAGTGACATTCTTTACTTACCACAGGTCAGGAAACTTGTACAGGGACTGTGTAGACAAGGTATGAGGCCAGATTCCCCAAGGGGCTATTATTGGCTCTGTAAGTCAACTTTGATTCTTTTTTTTTTTTGAGATGGAGTTTCACTCTCGTTGCCCTGGCTGGAGTGCAATGGCATGATCTCAGCTCACTGCAACCTCCACCTCCCAGGTTCAAGCAATTCTCCTGCCTCACCCTCCCAAGTAGCTGGGATTACAGGCATGCACCACCATGCCTGGCTAATTTTGTATTTTTAGTAGAGGTGGGGTTTCTCTGTGTTGGTCAGGCTGGTCTCAAACTTCCGACCTCAGGTGATCCTCCCACCTCAGCCTCCTAAAGTGCTGGGATTACAGGCGTGAGCCACCGTGCCCAGCCAACTTTGATTCTTTAAAGAAAGCATACCATTCCAATGAAAGCCTTGGTAAAATAACCACTTTCTCCAAATGTGTCTGTTAGAAAAGAAAACAGATTTTTATTGCATGTATGCAAATAACTATACTGCCATAAGTTGAGAATACTCACAAATAGTTTCCAAATTCTGGAGAAATCAGGTAGAGAGTAACAAATATGCTCCAAATTTTGTTTGCAGGAGTATATTTTACTCAATTGTTAAAAGCTGTAAATAGTTCAAAAGAAAAGCTTTCTTGACTCTGGAAAACATAAAAGGATTAGCAATGTTTTAAGCAAAAAGTCAAAAAAGATTACTTCAGCCTTCTATTTGAAAGTTTTTCCTCTATTCTAATGTGAAAATTTCCAGAGTTATCAATCAGAGACTTGTATTTAAGAGCACCTGATAGAGTTTCATAGCTGATTATAAAACCATCATTTAGGCTGGGTGTGGTGGCTCACACCTGTAATCCCACCACTTTGGGAGGCTGAGGTGGGCAGATTACCAGGTCAAGAGATTGAGACCATCCTGGCCAACATGGTGAAACCCTGTCTCCACTAAAAATACAAAAAAAATAGCTGGGCGTGGTGGCATGTGCCTGTAGTCCCAGCTACTTGGGAGGCTGAGGCAGGAGAATCACTTGAACCCAAGAGGCGGAGGTTGCAGTGAGCCGAGATCCCACCACTGCACTCCAGCCTGGGCAACAGAGCGAGACTCTGTCTCAAAATAAAATAAAATAAAACCATCATTTAAACAGGATCAAAACAAGACAAGAATTGTCTGTGGATGACAAAAAGATTAGGGCAGCCACAGTTAAAGACAATTGACAAGGAGATTTGTTACCTCCGTGGCACACAATAATTTAACATAACAATTATAATTATTACTGATAACATACACTAAGTCATATCAGAATTATAGGAGTTTCACATAATTTTGGAACATATAACAATAACACATTTACACAAATATAGCCCACAGAAAGCCAAGCACCATTTCATATTTGGCAATGCTTCCTGTATGATTTTTATACCAAATAAGCCAAATGTGTCATTTTAGGACTTCAGAGGGCCTAATGTCTAGAGGATTAATTAGGTCAGAAAATCACATACTTTATAATTAAGCTGATTTTTGAAAGTCTGTCAAATATCAAAGGTTTAAAACACTGGATATCACAAAATAGGATCACAGCTTATTCATTTATACTAAGCGGTAACTCAAAAAAAATTTTTTTTAAAGGCAAAAATCTTTACTCTGATAGAAGAGACTTAGCTTTCCAAACAAGATCCAATGAAGATAGCAAGAGGCCAACTGAATTTGTTTCTTTTCTGTCCTTTTTTCCCCCCTCCCACTTACCCAAAGGGGCAAACAAAAACCTTTCATTATATTACATAAAAATCTTTTCCAAAAAGCCAAACTTCATGTTTGCATGAGTGCATCTTTCATGCTAAAGCTGGTTTTTACATAAAATTTTATAAATCTATCCAGTTTTAATTAATTTGACTATAAGGTAAGATTTTCACAAACGTTTTAGAACCCTTTATAATTTTCCATTAAATAGCCCATTAATGTTCTAAGAAAACCCTGTTATTCAGACACATAGGCCCAGATTCTGACTCCAAATCATTATGATTTTAATGTTTTAACCTACAGGAAAAAATTTAAATAATCCCCTTCAAATCTTAGCCAATTTGTTCATAACCACAGAGCTTTCTTTACAAGACCAACCCTTCACAAACTCTTTTCACTTTGCTTAAACCTTCAGTTTTGTCCCATTACTCTTTTAGGTTAAGATAATCTTTAAAACCCTATGAACTATACAAAATTACATTCCCATTAACAGAAGCCATATTCCCATGCCTTCTCATAATCTTTTACCAAAAACACATTCAACCTTCCTTACATACCTTGTATGTAAAACTGTTTCTCCAGTAGTCTTAATAACCTGTTACAATGTTAACTCTTAGCAACTTTTACTTTTGGTGAAAAACCTAAGAAACAATTTTAATTATGTACTAAGGGTGGAGCCTAGGACATCATACAGAAGTGAAGATAAGGTATGACTCTTTCTAGCATAGGTAGTGGGAGCATGGCTAATTCCACATGTCCCCAGGCCTTATCTAGAATCTAATGCTCCAAAGTAGATAAATTGAACAATTTTCAAAACTCAAAGAAGCAGTTTATGATCTTAAAGCATTTAGCACAACTGATATCTGACCTTAATTTAGACCAAATGTCTATGTTTTGAAGACATTTTATTTTACCAATAATCTTTAAAACTGTCTTTATTTCCAAAAGATTATTAAAGTCATGTGAACAAAATAGCATTACAGTTTATTTTTATTTTTATTCATTTATTTTATTTGAGATGGAGTTTCACTGTTGTTGCCCAGGCTGGAGTGCAATGGTGCGGCCTTGGCTCACTGCAACCTCCACCTCCTGGGTTCAGGCAGTTCTCCTGCCTCAGCCTCCTGAGCAGCTGGGATTACAGGCATGTGCCACCACAGCCAGCTAACTTTGTATTTTTAGTAGAGATGAGGTTTCTCCATATTGGTCAGGCTAGTCTCGAACCCCCAACCTCAGGTGATCCACCTGCCTCGGCCTCCCAAAGTGCTGGGATTACAGGTGTGAGCCACCATGCCCAGCCCTAAAGTTTCTATTTTTATGACAAAATATTTGACTTAAGTGCTTATTTTCCTAAGCCAATTAATTAGAGCTCTTTTATATAAACATCACACACATAACACATACAAAGAGACAGACAGAAGATCCAGTAGTTGTAAGATTTTTCATTTGCCAGTTTCTTTATTGGATTACTGGCTTCAGGGTGGAGCCCTTGGAGAAACAGGGCCAGGAAACCATGCAGTTTCTAGGGCCTAATGAAGAGACACAGATGAAAGGCAAAGATGGATCCCCAAAATTAAGGGTGCCATTTTATACTGGATCCTGTATCCCCAAAAAGGAGGGAAAACTATGGGAGAAGACAGTGCAGTGCTTCTACCGTGCCTTTCGTTGCAAGGCAACCCAAAGCCAATCAGCCCATTTTGTAATCAGCTCATCACCCACGGAAGTCTCATCTCTTAGTGGGGGTTCGGGATGTTTCCATATATTCCAGGTGGCCAAAAGCATGCTTCTCTAATCGAAACATCAAAGAGCCAAGTATCCCCCCATAACTGCCATTAACCATCCCCAAAAGTGTATTTCTTACCTAGTTATTACACACCAAGTTTCTTTCATAATGCAAAGTAATTTCTGACACCCACAAAAGTCAAAACCATCAACTAAGGCAATGCGAAACAGAATAGAACGTTATATTTTGAGAGGGATCTATTCTCTTTCACTTCCTGGGCTTCTGTGAGGAAAACAGAGGTTTTTCCCAGAATGGTCTCTGTGGTGCCTCCTCTGCTTTTCTCCAGGAATCTCAGGCTGTTAGAATTATCTTAGGTTCTCCACTTTTACACTGTTGGTGGGACTGGAAACTAGTTCAACCATTGTGGAAGACAGTGTAGTGATTCCTCAAGGATCTAGAACTAGAAATACCATTTGACCCAGCCATCCCATTACTGGGTACATACCCAAAGGATTATAAATCATGCTGCTATAAAGACACATGGACACGTATGTTTATTGTAGCACTATTCACAATAGCAAAGACTTGGAACCAACCCAGATGTCCAAGAAGGATAGACTGGATTAAAAAAATGTGGCACATATATACCATGGAATACTATGCAGCCATAAAGAAGGATGAGTTCATGTCCTTTGTAGGGACATGGATGAAGCTGGAAACCATCATTCTCAGCAAACTATCGCAAGGACAAAAAACCAAACACTGCATGTTCTTACTCACAGGTGGGAATTAAACAATGAGAACACTTGGACACAGGAAGGGGGACATCACACACGGGGGACTGTTGTTGGGTGGCGGTAGTGGGGAGGCATAGCATTAGGAGATATACCTAATGTAAATCATGAGTTAATGGGTGCAGCACACCAACATGGCACATGTATACATATGTAACTAACCTGCACATTGTGCACATGTACCCTAGAACTTAAAGTAAAATAAAAAAAATTTAAAAAAAGAATTATCTTAGTTTCTTTCATGCAGGCATCAAGAGTGGCAAGAAGACAAAATGGAGAATAACAATTCAGTCTACTAAGAAGAATAAAACTTTTTTTCAGAAAAATACAATCCAAGAAGA
This sequence comes from Nomascus leucogenys, assembly GCF_006542625.1. Lineage (NCBI taxonomy): Eukaryota > Metazoa > Chordata > Mammalia > Primates > Hylobatidae > Nomascus > Nomascus leucogenys. The sequence continues at coordinate 40,812,065 of NC_044406.1, read as the reverse complement.
GGAAAAAGATAAAGTCCTTTTAAATACATATAGTTCGTATATTCATTCCTCTTTTTGGGGGGGAAATGGAGTCTTGCTCTGTCACCCAGGATGGAGTGCAGTGGTGTGATCTCGGCTCACTGCAACCTCCGTATCCAAGGTTCAAGCTATTCTCATGCTGCAGCCTCCCAAGTAGCTGGGATTACAGGCATGTGCCACCATGCATGGCTAATTTTTGTATTTTTAGTATAGACGGGGTTTCACCATGTTGGCCAGGCTGGTCTTGAACTCCTGACCTCAAGTGATCCGCCCCCCTCGGCCTCCCAAAGTGCTGAGATTACAGGCATGAGCCACCGCACCCAGCCACATATCCGTTTTTAATTAAGAAGATTTTAACCACAGAGCTCCTTCTGTAAAAAAAAAAAAAAAAATTAAAATATTTTATTACCAGACTCTAGCCAGGACAGTCAGTCAATATTTCTGGCTTTTGAACTTTACCGCAGGCAACCTCCCATGTGAAATTAATAAATTTTAACTAAGGTTATGACTTAACCATGGACACATACAGTGTCTCAAAGGAATGGTAAGCAGTTTTTTGTTTGTTTGTTTTTACCAAGACAAGAACAGAAGCTAACGATAGGTTAATAAAAAACCCTCAATAAATGGCAAAGTTACACAAATAACAAACCAGAAATGAATTATTCCAGAAGCCAAGAATTGAATCCAGGCTGCCATTGTCAAAAAGAAAAAGGCTTAGCTACTGAGCTACACGGCATTGAGCAGTTTCCATTGCTTTTCCCAGAAGTCTAGAGCAGCTAATTTCAAGCTTGCAAAGGCTTTTAACTGCTCAAGATAATGTTTAGGGCTATGACATGAACCCCCAAATTCCTGTCCTCTGGATTGCAGAAACCAAGAGAAAGTATCCCCACATGGTCACAAGGTTAAGCTCTTAAGGATACAAAACAAGACAGAGATATTTCATCCTGTATTGGTTTCAGGAACCCATTGCAAAGTTTTAACCAACCAGCCTGCTGGGCTGCCTTGAAAGGCGGGTTTATATGGGCCCTAAGCCCACATTCTATTCTGTGATACCTCTCTCTCCATTACAGAAAGATGAATTCTTAGCACAAAGTGCACCAGATTTGCTACAGCCTAAGACTAGTCTCACAAATCCTTTTTCCTGTCAATCAAACTCTTTCAGAGAAAACAAATATTGATGTTCACCATTTATACACACATACACACACACACACAGAGAGAGAGAGAGAGAGAAGAAACTTGGCTGGTAAAAATTTCTTACCCTTTTTGCTGGTATACAGGATTTCCAGGTTCCCTTTCTCTGTAGCTTCCAGAAAAATGGAGTGGCTTTTCATGACCCTGCTCACTGTACTGTAGCTGTAGGAGTTGAGCCACTTTACAAAAGAAAATCACCCTTTTCTGTTTTATGGAACCATAGGCAAAAGATTGTCAATTTTGCAAGATGTTGCCCAACAGGCTACATGGGGAACTGAATTAACATTTTCCATCCTAACAAAATACATGTAACAGAACAGACACTAGTTACCTCATTCAGCACCCAATATCAACCTGGCAAGGTTCGGACTTTCTTCTGTTGGTCCCTGTTGTCTTTGATCCACTCCAGATGGGGAGGGATGACTTCCAAATAATAATTCACAATGGGTGATCTTTGGGCAAGGCAAAGACCAGATAGTCACCCTGAGACAAGCCTGTTGAGCTTTTTTTAGGGCTTACTGAATGGAAAGTGACCAGACAAATAAGGGGGTTCTCTGAGTTAGGCCTGCTGGACTTCCATCAGCAATTCCTTCTGAGATCCCCTCCACATGTACAAATGCACACAAAGACAAGACAGACAGAAGGCCTTCCAAATCAGATCCTTAACCAAGAACTCCAAGAATATCCCTTCCAAACTGTCCTCCCCTTCTCTGTCTGAGAAATCTCCCCCAAATTTTCCTGATTGAGAAGTCTCCTGAACCAAGACTCTTCCTACTAGTTAGGGGAAGCCAACCGAGACCCTCCAGGAGCCGAACCAAGACAGACACCACGAAATGGAGCTACAGACAAACGGAGACCCCTGAAGGAGCCAAACCGAGAGAGACATCCTGAGATGGAGCTGCAAACAGATACCCCGCGATGGGGCTACCAACACCCCACCATAGGGCTACAGAGCCAGTCAGGAGAAGGAAGGAGGCGCTGGCAATGCCTAGGATACTCACCGACCCAGAAACCCTGCAATGGGGCTACAGAGAGACATCCTCTAATAGGGCTACAGTTATGGGATGCCTTCCCAGGACTATTTCTCTATTGCAATTAAATCCAATGCACATTGGGTCAGCAGCACCAGACAGAGCATCAGTAGAGAACCAGAGTCAGACCCCAGTCCAAGAGAACTAGGTAGCCAGTTGAGCTGGCCTCTGGATCCATCGCCAGAGGGGTGCTACTGAAACATAGGCAGGTAGCCACAAGGGCAATCCCAGATGAGCTCCCAAATTTGTAACCACCCAGTGGGTTCACCTTGCCCACTGCCTAGACAGAGCCAATTTATCAAGACAGGGAAATTGCAATAGAGAAAAAGTAATTTACTCAGAGCCAGCTGTGCAGGAGACTGGAATTTGATTATTACTCAAACCAGTCTGGAGCATATTACTCAAATCCAGAGCATTCAGGGTTTAGACTTTTTAAGGACAACTTGGTGGGTGGGGGAAGCCAGTGAGCTGGGAGTACTGATTGGTCAGGTCAGAGATGAAATCACAGAGAGTCCAAGCTTCTTCTTGTGCTGAGTCAGTTCCTGGGTGGGGGCCTCAAGATCAGAAAAGCCAGTTTATCAATCTGGGTGTTGCCAGCTGATCTGATCCATCAAGTGCAGGGTCTGCAAAATATCTCAAGCACTGATCTTAGGAGCGGTTTAGAGGGGATCGGAATCTTGTAGCCTCCAGCTGCATGACTCCTAAATCATAATTTCTAATCTTGTGGTTAATGCTAGTCCTACAGAGGCAGTCTAGTCCCCAGGCAAGAAGGTTTGTTTTGGGAAATGGCTGTTATCATCTTTGTTTTAAGCTATAAACTATTATAAACTGTAAACTAAGTTCCTCCCAATGTTACTTCAGCTTACACCCAGGAATGATCAAGGACAGTTTGGAGGTTAGAAGCAAGATGAAGTTGGTTAGGTTAGATCTCTTTCACTATCTCTAGTCATAATTTTGCAAAGGCAGTTTCAGTATGCAGAGGAAGATAAATGCTGGCATCTGGGCACCTCATGAAAGAAAAGTATGTCCTCAGAAAGGCAATGGAGCAGCTCGGAAAAAGAAGGAAAAGAGTAGAACTGCAGCTTCTGTTTTTGCTCAACTAGGGCAGCTGAGTGTTGTGGGTGGGGTACTGGAATTCAAGAGACCCTAAAATGCTCTCTGCAGACCTCACAGCAGATGCCCACTGATGCTGATTCCAATCACAAAATCTCAAACACTGTGCTATGAATACTTGCCAATGAAAACCCTGTGCTGCCTAGCAGGGCAAGGGTGTGTTTCTTAGGTAAAACTTCCAAGTATAGTTGGGATATTTTTCTCTAGAATGTCTTCCTGTCCCCAAGGCTAGGTCTCTCTTTGACTTTATCTGGGTTCATAATGTTGTGACTAAGAGCAGATACTTTCTCTGTCTGAGTTCCAATTCTACCCCTGCTACTTACTAGCTGTGTCATCCTAGGCAAGTTGCATCCCCACTCTGTGACTCAGTTTCCTCATCTGTAGAATGGCTATAGTGAAAGCACCTGCCTCACTGCATTTTTTTTTGAGGCAGAGTTTTTCTCTGCAACCCAGACTAAAGTGCAGTGCTTCAATCACAGCTCACTGCAGCCTTGACCTCCTGGGCTCAAGTGGTCCTCCCACCTCAGCCTCCCGAATAGCTAGGACCAGAGGTTCGCACCACTACACCTGGATAAGATTTATTTATTTATTTATTTATTTTTGAGATGGAGTCTCGCTCTGTTGCCTAGGCTGGAGTGCAATGTCGTGATCTTGGCTCACTGCAACCTCCGCCTCTTGGGTTCAAGCAATTCTCCTGCCTCAGCCTCTCGAGTAGCTGGGACTACAGGCATGCACCACCATGCCAGGCTAATTTTTTGAGTTTTTAGTAGAGACGGGGTTTCACCATGTTGGCCAGGCTAGTCTCTAACTCTTGGCCTCAAGTGATCCACCTGCCTCGGCCTCCCAAAGTGCTGGGATTACAGGCGTGAGCCACCACACCTGGCCATTTTTAAAATTTTTAGTAGAGATGGGGTTTCGCCCTGTTGCCCAAGCTGGTCTTGAACTCCTGGGCTCAAGCAATCCACTAGCCTCAGCCTCCCATAGTGCTGGAATTACAGGTGTGAGCCACTGCACCCGTCCTCATTGCATTATTTTTAAGGAATCATAACACAGGTCAAATGCTTAGAACAGAGTTTAGCATGTACTAAGAACTCAATAAACATTGTAACTTGGGTTTTGAGTCATTCTCCACCTTAGTCGTTGCCCTTCCTGCTTTGTGTCTTCTGTAAATGTCCCTAACCAAGCCACTGAATAAAATAATGTTGGCATGAAAAGAAATCTCTCTTCCTTTCTTACCAGCCTCTCATTCAGTTCTCTGAGCTGTCTGAACACTTCGGGCACATACATGTATATGCCCTGTGGCTACTAAGGTCTCACCCTTTACCTCTGCTGTACTCAGACGATCCAAACTATACTCAGGGGTTTTACCTAAGAAACGCCCCCTTGCCCTGCAATTCAGTACAGGATTTTCATTAACTAGTATTCACAGCAGTGTTTGAGAGAGATTTTATGATTGGAATCAGCATCAGTGGGCATCACCTCTGAGGTCTGCAAAGAGTGTCTTAAGGTCTCCTGAATACTAGCACCCCCCACAACACTCAACTACCAGAGTTGAGCAAAAACGGAAGGTGCAGCTCCGCCCTTTTCCTTCTCTTTCTGAGGACCACTCCTCACATCCTTTACTCTCCTTGTATTACTACACTTCTTCCTCCAGGAGGCTGCTCCTTCTATCTTTTCTCCCTCCCTCTCTACCTTCTTCTCTCTCTACCTGCACTGCCTACCCATCATCCAGTCATACAAGCTGGGTACCTAGAGTAATCATCCTAGATCAGGGATCAGCAAATATTTTTCCGTGAAGAGTCAGACAGTAAATACTTAAGGCTTTGAGGGCCACATGTAATCTCTGTCACAACTACTCAACTCTGCTTTTGTGGCACAAAAACAGCCATAGCCAATATGTAAATGAATGGGTGTGGCTGTTATAATAAAATTCTTCTGCAAACACAGGCAGTGGGCCAGTTTGGCCTGCAGGCTATAGTTTGATAAGAATTATTGCAAAGCATAACTTTTTCCTCAAAACCCATTCTGTCATCTAATTCATAAAAATATGTTCAATTTGTCCACTTCTTGCCAACTCTGCTACTTCCACCATGGATCAAGCCACTGTCATCTCATGCCTGGACCGTTCATTGCAGTAGCTTCCTGATTGGTTTCTTTCACTCTACTTTTGTCCTGCAGTTCACATAGCAGCCGGAGTGTTCCTTTCAAAGTTAACATTTCATTTCTATTTAAAACCATTCAATGGCTTCATACTTTTCTTAAGATAAAGACTCAGATCTTTATATTGTTTATACAATACTGCATGATCTGAGTATGCCTACTTTTTCAGTCTTTCCTTTTACCACCCTTTCTTGATGACTATGCCTTAGCCAAATGGGCATTTATTTAGTTGTTCAAATATGCCAAGCACTTTTATACTTCAGGGCCTTTGCATAAACTATTCCCTGTACTAAAAATCTGCCCCCTTCCCCATCCCTTCATTTCCATTAATCCATATATATATATCCAGTGAGCTACTGCACTCCAGCCTGGGTGACAGAGTGAGATCTTGTCTCTAAATATATATATATATATATATTTAGAGACAAGATCTCACTCTGTCACCCAGGCTGGAGTGCAGTAGCTCACTGGATCCTTGAACTCCTGGGCTCGAGTGATTCTCAAGTGATTCTTCTGCCTCACCCTCCCGAGTAGCTGAATCTACAGGTGCACACCACCACACCCAGCTATTTACTTTTTATTTTTTGCAGAGATGGGGGTCTCACTATGTTGCTCAGAGTGGTCTTGAATTCCTGGGTTCAAGCAATCCTCCCACCTCCACTTCTCAAAGTGCTAGGGTTACAAGTGTGAGTCACTGTGCCCAGCTAATTGTAAATTTTAAAAGTAATATTTTGGCTCAGGCATCTGTGGGTTGTCAGTTCAACTTTCAGTGTTTTCAAGCAGTGAGAAATGCTTTTTCAGCCTGAATTTCAAGCCAGGTGAAACAGAGATGAGCACCTTGTGTCTATCCTTCAGGTAGCCCCTAGACAGGTTAGAATAGACATACTCAGTAGTTTGGAAATAAGATCTCCTCTTCTCTTTCTGGAACCAGGGACCAAGATCCCATAGTGGGAATGCGAGCTAAGACTACTGCTGCACAGAGGAGAAGGTGAGGGAAGGGCAAGTAAAAGTGCCACAGAGCTTCCCTACCACTTTGAAGTTGCATTTCTCATAATTAAGCATTCACTTGATTGGTTGTTGTAAGCCCTTAATTGTTTTACAGAATTCTGATAAATTGGTTCTTCTTTTTAAAAAAAATTAGTGTTTTTGAGTACATAGTAGATATATATATTTATGGGGTACACGAGATGTTTTGATATAGGCATACAATGCATAATAATCATTGTTATAATTTGCGCATTTGTCCCCACCGAAGCCTAATGTTGAATTATAATTCCCAATGTAGGAGGTGGGGCCTGGTGGAAGGTGATTGGATCATGGGGGCAGATCCCTCATGGCTTGGTGCTATCCTTGCTATAGTGAGTGAGTTCTTATGAGATCTGGTCCTTTAAAAGTGTGTGGCACCTCTCCTCCGCCCCCTCAACCCCACCACTCTCTCACTCTTGCTTCTGCTTTTGCCATGTGATGTGCCTGTTCCTGCTTCACCTTCTGCCATGAGTATAAGCTCCCTGAGGCCTCCCCAGAAGCTACGTGATGTCAGTGCCATGATTTTACAGCCTGCGGAACAGTGAATCAATTAAATCTCTTTTTAAAATAAATTATCCAGTCTCAAATATTTCTTTATTACAGTGCAAGAACGGCCTAACACAGTCACATCCGGGTAGATGTGGTATCCATCACCTGAAGTATTTTTCCTTTCCTTGTGTTACAAACAATCCCATTATACTCTTTTAGTTATTTTAAAGTGTATAATAAAGTATTGTTGACTGTAGTCACCCTATTGATTCTGATAGTTTTTGCTTGCTTTATGATGTTTTAGTTAAAGGACAGAACTTCTATAAGCCGTCTAGGTGATTCTGATGCAAGATCTTGTTTGAGAACTTCTGGTCGGACCTGCGATATGGCCTATAACATGTGGCTCGTTTTCCTAATGGTGTAGCTAGAAACTTTGTGGCAATATCTGGCAGCACTATGTCAGGATTCTTTGAGAAATCCAGAACAGGCGTCCAGTAGTGAGTTGACCTCCACTCTTGTCTCCCTTTCCTACTGCTCCCAAGTGGAGAAGACAGTCATGCCACTCACCAGTGGCTCCACAGCCTTTATACTAGTGGACTTTTACCTAGGTGAATCAACTTCTGAGTAAAGAAAGCCAGATCAGCTATGGCTGGGCACAGATCTTGGCTTAACCCCATTCTACAGAGACAGGGTTGCTGGTCATAATAGCCATATAAAAGGCCATAGACCCCGAATTCAGAGATTGAAAGAAATTCAAGTAATTCTCAAATAAATGATGTTCTGGGGAAATGGAGACACCTGAGTTTCCAAGTAGAAGAAGCTTGGATAATTGTTCTGTTTGTAAATGTGCAGGGTGAGGGCAAACTAGGGAATTTGTTCTGAAGCTTTTGCATAGCAAGCATACTATTTTGAATTAGGTTGCATGCTTTTCTGGGGACTTTGAGGGTGACTAATGGAGATCATAAGGAGTTTAAAGTCCCAATCCTGCCCTAATGCCAACCCAGGTGTTTCTCCCCTGGCTGGCCCTAAATTCTCTTGGCCAATAATGACAAATCATGCAGAAATGGACTCGATTGGGTCGAGGAAAGAACTAGCCTGATGAGACAGCAAAAATCTCCAGCCTCACTGTCTAGGGTCAGAGTTCTCCTATATAAAAGTCAGAGATGAAAAGTCTAAACTGGAGTCACCAGACTTGAAATCGTGTACACCCAGACCCCTGCACTCACGTGGTTCCCTAAGAGATCACATGCCACACCCCACACACATGCTTTGAGCTGAGACACAGCATTATTCTACTCTAAAACAACAACAACAAAGCATTTATTTCCAAAAAAGGGACAAGGTCACAAGAAAAGGCCTATAATAATTAACTAAGTCAATGGAAAACTCATTTTTAAAATACCCCCCATGGAGTTTTAGGACAAAACAACAGCTTAGTGAATGTTTGGTTACAGTTTATAGCTATTTCTTTCGCCCTTGATACACTACTGTGATTTTTCAGCTTTCTCTGCCAATCTTGCTCAGCACTAGTGGTTCTAAGATTAAAGTCCACATATGTAAATGGAATAGCCCTATTCGCAGCCTTGGTATGTGGGCTCTTCTGAGCCTAGTGGCCCCTTTTGTTCATTTTTGTCAGTTGTTAGCCTGGCAAAGGAAGTAGGAACTATACCAGTTAGAAAAGTAGAGCCTATATCACATGGTCAATAGATGAAATTTAATAGAGAAAACATGTTGGGAGGGCTGAAAGGCCAAAGAAGAGAAAGCGAGGCAACTCAGAGATCAACAATAGTAGAAACCTGCTTACTACCACTAGGGCTACAACAAGACAGGAAAGAGGTAGTGTTACTATAGCTCAGGTGCCAAGTTCATTGCAGAGACTGCCAGGTAAAAGCTATAACAATGGAGGGAAAGTTTGTCATCAGAAACTAGAACTTAGGAGTAGACCCAGCCACAGCTAGAGATGCCACTTGAATTAGACGACACTGCTGGATACCTTTTGATTTTGACCAATCAGCATCCAATCCCACTTCTTGTGATACCTACGACATGATTTTTCTTTCCAGGGAAATTCCTAACCCATTGGGTGCAGTTTTAGTAGTACTATCAATCAGGGTGCTATGTCCAACCCTAGCCAAGGCATGGGTGGGCATATAATATAAAGTATGTCAAACACACCCTCTCTCAGGAATTTGAATCTTGAGAATAATGACAGAAAAATGTTGGAACTGTTTCAGCCATACTGTGGTACCTTGAAAAGACTATGCCTCTTTTCCTATATACCCAGATCCCCAGAGACACTCTAGTTTGTATTTTATCCCTCCTCAAGTCTTTATCAATTTAGCCCAAGTTTTCTTAAGTCTGAAAAGTTTGAACTACAATATTTGCCATGCCCCCATACACCAAGTCCTTGTTTACAATCCTCAGAATGCCCTTATATGCCTCTGTGGCCTTAAGAATGTCTACTCATCATTCAATGCCCAATCCAGATATAACTTCTGTGAAATCTTTCCTAGTCCCTACCCTCTCAAGAAAAGTTTAGCACTTATCTCCTTTAGTTTCCCATGACACTGTATACATATTTCTGTTTCAGTACTTATCATATTGAATTATTTTATGTTTACCTGTCTGTCTCCCTTGTAGACTGTGAGGTTAAGGGCAGGACCATGTCTTACTTTAACTGAGGATTCTCAGTACCTAGCTGCCTGGCATATAGTAAATGCTTATTAAAACATTTGTATGAATGTATGAATAAACAAATGGATAATACAGCCAGCATATCTCCATTCGATTATAGTACAAGCCAGAGTTCTTTCTTTCTTTGCATTTAAAAGGGTTTGGAGCTCCTTAAGGGTTTAAAGGGGAGAAATGAATCCAATATATGCTCCCAATAAGAAGAGATATAAAGAGATACTTTTATAAAGACAGGAGACAGAAATGGCAGGACATTATGGGGGGAAGGGAGGAGACAGAGAGAATGTGAAGAGGGCAGTAAGGAGTCACAGCCAATTACAAGGCTGTACAGGAAATACCATTTGGGGCATAGAGATATGCAGAGAGGTCTTAGTATTCCACTTGAGATGATGGCCATTATACTCCCTAGAGACTTGAGGGAGATAAGTCCAACGGTATGCTGGTAAATATTTAACAACCAGCTCTCTGGGGAAAAGGCCTGTAATTTGTGGCATTTGTCGTTTTCCTTCTTGTAAATACTCCCACCATGATCAATTTCAAGCTATCCATGTGGCATCACTGAATGCAGAGTTGAGAACAGATGCAAGCCATCATATAGGATTTCCACCATATAGATAAAAACAGATACAAATAACTTCAAAATCATAGATAACAGTAAACGTAGTAAAATAATTAATAAATGATGAGTGGGTATTTATTCTCTTTATTTGATTGTAAGTTTATATAATTTAATTTTGAATAATGGTTGTATTTAATAGCTTCCTTGCGATCTTCCTGAAAATATAACTGTCAGCTTTTACGAGCAGGCGTGGGCCAGTAGCATACCACTGCAGGTAGCACTATCTGTGGACTACTTGGTGACTCAGAAGCAACCTGAATAGGTATAACAAAGTGAGATAAAGATTGCTGGTCCATTGTAGCTGTAATATGATCAAGAGGATCTAGGCCTGCTAGGTGATTTCATGGTTCCCAGGAGAGAAACTCTACCTGGTAGCCTCAAGCACTAGATGGCCCCAAAAGAGAATGCCTATGATTCATTGTATAATCTTCCTTAATGCTAAAAATTATCTTCATAATTCACTTTGAACTGGTGAGAAAAACGACTTGTTCTGTTAAGAGCTGGATATCCCTGGACCAAGGTGGTCTTTATAGAGCTATGTTGAGAGCCATACTGTCTGATATTTGTGCAACCAACAATTTGACCTTCTTTATAAAGTGTCCAGTTTATAAATAATAAATACTCTCTTTTTTTTTTTGAGATGGAGTCTCGCTCTGTCTCCCAGTCTGGAGTACAGTGGCACAATTTCAGCTCACTGCAACCTCTGCCTCCTAGGTTCAAACGATTCTCCTGTCTCAGCCTCCCAAGTAGTTGGGATTACAGGTGCAAAGCCACCACATCCGGCTAATTTTTGTATTTTTAGTAGAGTCAGGGTTTCGCCATGTTGGCCAGGCAGGTCTTGAACTCCTGACCTCAGGTGATCCACTCACCTCGGCCTCCCAAAGTGCTGGGATTACAGACATGAGCAACTGTGACCGGTCTAAATACTCTTCTTTTAATCAAATAGAGAAAATGGACACTGGTTCCGATTTGATGCATACAAGAAAAAGGTGGTAGCAATTATACTCTGCCAGAAAAGTCTCACCTTTGCAAACTCAAGTTGTCTTTGTGGTGAATTGGGCATATTACTGGTTCCTCATTTCAAAATTATGTTTTTGATCTTCCTTAATTTTGGGTTCCGTCCTCACAGGACATTTTTAGTACTGAAAAGAACAAAAAGGAAATACAGCTCAATACCTGGTATTGTAATTATAAATGCACCTACTACATGCTAAGCATGCGATTATACATCATCTCATTTAATCCTGAAAACAAAAACCAACTGGTGGGCACTATCATTTCCCCATCTTATAAATGAGGAAGTTGCAAATCAGGAAGGCCAAGTACCTTGCCCAAGATCACACAGCTTACGAGAGGAGAGCTGAGATTTGGAGCCAGATTTGTCTGAAACCCAAGTCTCCCAGACTTTTGCATTACACCATGCTGCTTGAAGAGCCCTCTCCGTTTCAGGAGGCTAGTCTTGGAGAATGGGTGGTCTGTGCACAGTATCAAAGGATAAATAGAAAGGCATGTGTCTTTCTGGAGAGTCACACGGGAATTCTGAATTCAGGGCCATAAGATTTAAAAGCACAATTCAGTGCCCCACCTCCTTACATCAAACATATGGCCAATCTTAAGAGAACTTTAAACAAATATCTCCCTTTAAAAGCTGATACTTCAGGGCAACTTTGAAGCAAGCCATTGGATACAATTAGATATCTTTGTTTCCTTTCTTTCATCCTTAATTCCCTTTCCCTGCCATGTTTTGGAAAGGAATGCCTTTCCTGGCAGGCTAGCCTGCACTTCTTGTTCAGCCTCAAAATCTCTTCAGCCTTCATCTCTGCTGTCAGATAGAATTTTCCTTTCTATTTTGTCTCTCCCTCTCATAGCCTGAAAGAACACGTTAAGTGGAGGCAAGGAGGTAAAGGAGAGAAAGGTGATTTCTCTCCTCTAACATTTCTTCCTTCTTCCCTTCCATGAGTAAAAGAAAAAATGCCCCACTTATTAGGTTTACTCCAGTCATACAAAGTTTTATAGCCGTTTTGCCGGGACACTTTTTCCTTGTGTGTGTGTATTTCCACCCCTGCTTCCCTATTAGAGTTCACTTCGCATTCCATCCTTCCACAAGAGTGCCTCAAGCAGGGAGTTGCTTACATACATTGCTGAGGTTACTGCTAAATTTCTTAGCTAGTTCCCCCTAGAAACAACTGACATGTTTACAAGCCACTCTAGAAAATTGAAAGAGACCATATGTATTCCATCTGAACGAAATAATTTGAATAAAATTTGAACTGAAAATTAAACCAGTTTTATGACAAGGCCCCTTCTATCTACCTTTTTATTAGTGTCCTCTTCTCTTCCCAGCATCTCTCTTTCTCTGTTGCTAGGTGTTCTTCCCCCCGCAGCTCTGTCAGGAGCCCAAGAGCCCCTACCCCTAACCCCACCTCGACATTAAAACAAAACTGGCTGGAAGCATGTAGACCAGTGGTCAGTGATTCTCGACTCTGATTGCATGACGGAATCATCTGGGGACTTAGGGAAATCAATTGTCTTAGGGATAAAATGCAAACCATAGTAACCATGAAACATGAAAAATTAAGAATATAACCAATGACAAGAGCAAATGTTACAACATGAACAACATCTTATTAGCTAAATGTTACCCCAGATGAACCAATCATATCCATAACCTCACATACTTATCATTACTTTGTGGTGAGAACATTTAAAATCTACTCTTTTTGCAATTTGAAATATACATTATTATTAAACATAGTCATGCTGTGCGATAGATCACTAGAACTTATTCCTTTTGCCTAACTGAACTTTGTACCCTTTGATTCGCATTTCCCTTTTCCCTGCCTATCCCCCACCCCCAGCCTCTGGTAATCACCATTCTACTCTCTACTTCTATGAGTTTGACTTTTTAAAATTCCACATATGAGTGAGATCATGTGGTATTTGTCTTTCTGTGGCTGGCTGATTTCACTTAGCATAATATCCTCTAGATTCATTCATTTTTGTTGCAAATGACGGGATTTCCTTTTTAAAAAAAGCTTTAGTGTTTAATTATATACATACACCGCATTTTCTTTTGTAAAAGTTTTCAATTTTAATTTTTGTTAGTAGTAGGTGTATATATTTATGGGGAAATGTTTGGATTCAAGCACGCAGTGTAAAATAATCACATCATGGAGAATGGGGTATTCATTCCTTCAAGCCTTTTTTTTTTTTTAGAGATAGGGTCTCCCTATGTTGCCCATGCTAGTCTCAAACTCTTGGGATCAAGTGATGCTTCTGCCTCTGCCTCCCAAAGCACTGGGATTACAGGTGTGAGCCACCACACCCAGCCATTTATCCTTTGTGTTGCAAGCAATCCAATTACACCAATTTTAGTTATTTTAAAATGTACAATTTATTATTGACTATAGCCACCCTGTTGTGCTGTCAATAGTAGGCCTTATTCATTCTTTCTAACTATTTTTTGTACCCATTAACCATCCCCACCTCCCTCCCAGTTCCCCACTACCCTTCCCAGCCTCTGGTAACCATGCTTCTACTCTCTATGTCCATGAGTTCTATTGTTTTGATTTTTAGATCCCACAAATAACTGAGAACATATGATGTTTGTCTTTCTGTGCCTGGCTTATTTCACTTAAGGTAATGATCTCCAGTTCCATGCATGTTGCAAATGATAGGATCTCATTCTTTTTAAGGTTGAATAGTACTCCATTGTGTATAGGTACCACATTTTCTCTATCCTTTCATCCATTGATGGACACTTACATTGATTCCATATCTTGTCTATTACGAATAGTGCTGCAATCTCTTTAACATACTGATTTCAATTCCTTTATATATGTACCCAGTGCATTCCTTGCATATGCACATGTATGTAATACATGCACTGGGTACATATCTAAAGGAATTGAGAGCCTATTAAGGCCATATTGGGATTTCTAGAAAAAATCATGATTAGCCATATATAAGCTTGCCATTATATCCCACAAGAGAGCATAGCACGTAAACACATTTCATTACCAGAAAGAAAAATATCACATACATGGGAAACTGAGTCTTAGAGAGGCAAAATGACTCACCCAAAGTCTGAATCAAACCCAAGTTGCCCAAGTTGGGCATTTATATACCTCACTGTAGTACTTCTCAGACATCAGTATCAGCATCAGCTCCTTTGGCATTGATGAAGACTGGCTGAAAGAGTTGAGAGTATTTTGTTTAGGAAAGAGAAGCCTAGCTGTGGAGCAAGATTGGCAGAGGTTGCTGTGTTCAAATATGTGAAGGGCATGCCTGAGAATAAGGAGCAGTTACGTCTGGGTGGTAGTCCAAGGACAGAAGTTGAGTGAGTAGGAGGAAGTCGTAGGGGAGCAGGCTTGGTTCATCAGCAGGAAGAACATTCTGACAAGTGGAATCCTGTGCCTGCAGAGAGAGACAGGGAGCTTCCAGGTCCATCCCAGTGCAGTTGGAAGATATATGGAGAGCACTTGGCAGGAAGCCTGCGGAGGGAAGGCTGGCAGAAAGGAAAGAGGATGGCAACAGGTGAACTGAAAGCTTTTCTAGCCTGAGCCTGGTGAGGGCCTGGAGTGAGAAGGGCTGACCAAAGAGGACAGGTGGCCTGCAGGCCTCTTCTGCACCTGACACTTTGGTGCCTTGGGTCAGCTCTGTCTCTTGGCTGCCCAGCTCCAGCCCTGCCTCTTCCATGAGTGGCCAAGGGAAGCCTATGGGGTGCAGGATGGGAGACTGGAACCTCTGCCTCCCAAAGACACACGGGCTGTTACTCCAGCAGCAGTCAAGGTCCCAAGTCCACACTGTGGCCCTTTCCCCTGCCCACCATCCTGAATCTGAGCTTTAATCTTTCGAGCAGAATGGGCTCAGGCTGTCATGGGCTTTAGCTCTTGGTGTTATTGCCTCCGATTAGATCCAGCAAACCCTGTTCACTTCATGGGGCTATTACATGGGTTCCTTGCGGTGTTCAGCATCGTTAGTAGCATGTGGATGAGGGAGGGATAGGTAAGAGGGTGAATTTCCTTCAGGTTAAGAGTCTGGGTGCCTGGCCCCATCCTGTGGCAGCTCAGGCCATTCCACCCAGGCATTTGTAGTCTTTCCTGGACTGTGACTATGGCCAGTCAGCAACATGCCCCCACAGGTGTAGAAAAGAGGCACCACTCCTCCTTGACACATTACAGCTGAGTGGTCCATGTTGGTGTCCCTAAATGGTGAGTGACAGCTGATTCCGAACCAGCTCAAGGGTAGGGGAGAGGAGGTCTGAGACTCCTGTTACAGCCACCCAGAACCCCAGGAACAGTCTTTAACATCTGTTTGATTACTAACCTGTAAGACATTGGCCTCACAGTCACATATGAGTCACATGCGGCAGGATCATCTGTGCTCCTTGTGAGAAATACATTTTCCCAGGCCCCATCATAGGTCTAATAAACCAGAATCTCTAGAAATCTGCATTCTTTACAAGTTTCTCTAGTTGTTTCTAGAGAATACTAACCTATAGAAAACACTTCTGTGATGATTGAAGCCAAAATAGACTGTAAGAACTATCTTACTTTCGCCCTCCATCCCCTATTGTTACAGATTGGAAAGCAGAGAACACAGAGAGTAAATGACCTGTCTAAGGTCATATAGTCAATTAGTGTAGTGATAAACCCAGAATAATGAACCATGGTGCTGTTTCCTGACCCAGGACTACTCTCCTAACTATCTAGCCAATCCTTTGTTAGATCAAAGAGTGAAGAAAGTGTTTTGAATAAGCATTAAATGTTACATTGCATGAAGATCATGTATTTAGAACAGACTATGCTCATCCTAGCCTCCATGGCTTTACTGAAGACTGAAGTACTCTCTTCCCCTCCTTCCCTACCTTTTCTCTTTTCCACCTTCACAAATCTACCCATCCTTCAAGGTCCAGCAACTCAGTCCACTTTCACCTTCCTGTGGTCTCTGAGCCCAGTCATATGGCCCTTCAGTATATTTTGTAATGGAGCCAAAGTGTTTGTTTTCTGTTCCCAATTAGGTAGCAAGGACTAGATTTCAACCTCTTTTTATCTGCTATAGTCCCCTTCTCCTGAGGCTAGGCCCCAATTAGGGGCTCAGAATATCCATATTAAAATCCAGTTGTTGAGCAACAGATTCAGTACAAGCCAGCCAAGCAGCTAGCCACATAGCTCTAGTGATATATTTTTGTTGTAATCATATTAAAATTCTACGAGATGTATATAGCACAGCTCTCACACCTAGTCTGAGGTCTCCTAGGCTTTCCAAACTGCACTAAGTCCTCGCTCAGCAGCCCTTTTGCTGTTAAACAGTCAGTGGAGTGTTTGCATGGCCATCCCTATGCTAGTCACTGTGGGTATTACAAAACAAAAAGAAAATACTGCAAGTTCTGCTCCAGCTTCCACATGGGGAGAATGGCTGCATCCTGCACTCACTGTTATCTCTGGTTCCAGTCCAGGCATTGTACGTTCTTATACTCAACCCAGCCTCCTTTGGATCAGTTTCTTGTTCTGGCCTGTCCATAAATCTCTCCCTCCCTTCCTTCTCTGCCTCCTTTGTACCGTCTGTCTCAAACCCCAGTCAGCAGCTGCTAGCAGTAAGGGGCTCTGAGAACCCAAGTGGGGATTTTCCAGACACTTCACATTTTCCTCACTGTTAAAAAATGTGTTTTGCTTGCTTAAAGTGACTGGATTCCTCTTGCCCTCAGTGAGGCTGGGTGAATGAGACACTTGTCCTAAGAAGATCAAAGAGAGTCTACAGCCTAAACAAAATTTAGCTGTCATTGTCTCTGGAAATCCTAGCATGTATGAACTGTAATCTCCTCAGGTACTGCCTACATACTAGCCCAAGATGTTAGAGCAATGTGTGGTTATTTTCCTCCCTACTCCCTTCCTTCTTGAGAACCAGAGTTGCTGGACTGTTGCTTGACTACTTATCCTCCTCCCCACTGCTCTCTCTCGCTCATGGTGTCCAAACCCCTCATTTGCTCTGTGCCTTGGTCATTCTCCTTTCTCAGTGGAGACCTAAGGTGCGTAGGGCGGAGCCTTTTCCTGAGGCTTCACAGATCCTCTCTCCTTGGCATGTTGCTTGATATAGTCTGTTCCTTTTTGTTCCCAGGCACTCTTCCCACCAAGTCCTAACCACCTCCTGGCCTTTTAAAGGGGCAGATGCCAGAAAACCAGCAGACTCTGTAGCCCATAGTCTACATGAGGGATGGTGTCTACATATATAACACCGTGCTCACACATACTCTAGAAGTTGTGGGCCTCTTAGCACTGGCAATGCCATCCCTACTGGCTTTCTCCAGACTTTTGGGAGTTTGCCTCTCATTTGTGAGTGTGAAGCTAAGCTACACTGAACCAATGCTTCAGGACCTGAACAAATGTTTTGGGACAGTTACTAAGTTTAGCTTTAGCATCTACACTGTGCTGTTCACATGACAGGGCATTTCCACAACCGTTGTCTCATTGAATCCTCACAACAGCCTGGTGAGATAAATATTCTTATCCTGATTTTTATTTGTGAGCATTCTAAAGCACAATAATATCATTAATGACTAACATTCATGAAGCACTTACTATGTACCAGACAGTGTTCTAAGCACTATGTACATATTAACTCATATTTTCCTCACAACAAACCCATTATCTGGTTATTACAATTAGCTTAATTTTTCAGAATAGGAAGCTGAAGCCCAGAAAGGTTAAGAGTCCAGCTCAGGGTCACACAGCCAGTAAGTGGTAGAGCCTTATTTTGAACATAGGCAGCCTGATTCCTATGTAAATCTAAATATGTAAACACTATGTTATTTGTTTTTTGGGTTTTTTGTTTTTGTTTTTTTGTTTTGTTTTGTTTTGTTTGAGATGGAGTCTTGCTCTGTCGACCAGGCTGGAGTACAATGGCACGATCTCGGCTCACTGCAAGCTCTGCTTCCTGGGTTCAAGCAATTCTCCTGCCTCAGCCTCCTGCGTAGCTGGGACTACAGGTGTGTGCCACCACGCCCAGCTAATTGTTTGTATTTTTAGTAGAGACGGGGTTTCACCATGTTAGCCAGGATGGTCTCGATTTCCTGACCTCGCGATCTGCCTGCCTCAGCCTCCAAAAGTGCTGGCATTACAGGCGTGAGCCACCGCGCCCGGACTTCTTTTTTTTTTTTTTTTTTTTTTTTTTTTGAGACAGGGCCTCACTGTGTCACCCAGGCTGGGGTGCAGTGGCATGATCTCGGCTCACTGCAGGGCCCAAGCAGTCCTCCCACCTCAGCCTCCCGAGTAGCTGGGACTACAAGCACATGCCACAACACCTGGCTAATTTTGTTTATTTTTTATAGAGATGGGGTCACACTATGTTGCCTCAGCTGGTTTCAAACTCCTGGGCTCAAGCAATTCTCCTGCCTCAGCCTCTCAAAGTGCTGGGATTACAGCCATGAGCCACTGTGTCCAGCCAACACTATGCTACTTGGACATGGAAAGGTTGAAAGGTTAACTCACACACTCAAAGCCACAGGAATCATTCGATGATAGATTCCAGGCTGTACAGTAGACTTTCTGATCCCAAGTTCTGTACTCTTTTCACTATACATTTATGTTTTCACTCATCCAATAAACATTTATTAAGCACTACTATGTGCCAAGGATTGTACTATGCACTGGGCATAAAATTGCTGCTCAAAAGGAGCTCAAAGTCTAAAGGGAGAGACGGACAAGAAAACAAAAAGCAAACCATAGCATGATGACTGAGAGCATGGCTTTCATCTTCAATGTATCTGAGTCCAAATCAGAATACTACTCTATTTTGCCAGTAATATATGAACCTTGATAGTCTCATCCACAGAATGGAAATGATAATATCAGTTCATTCCTAATAGGATTGTCATAGTGAAGACTGGATGAATTAATATATGCAATAAACTTAGGAAAGTACCCAGCATATAGACACTATTATTATTATTATTATTATTATAGGTTTCTCTGTTTTATGATAGAGTGCCAATGGCTAAGAGAAGGTCCTAAGCCAGTGTTTGAAAAAGAGACAGAAGATGCCTGGATGAAGGATGCAGAAGAGGGAGGCAGGGGCTAGAGCAGGAAGAGCTTTGAAAAGCATGTGCAATGCCAAGCTAAGAAGCAGAATGGGCTTGGGTCAGTTGAATAGCACCTACATTTCTGCTACTTTCAAGGAAGAGCAGGCTGATGACGAACCTGTGTAAGTGGTCTGGTGACCCTAGCATGCAACAAACATTTTTTCCTTAACTCAGGTTCACAGATTGAATTGCTGTGAGTGGCCATATGAACTGCTGGTCTGTCTCTGAAAGAGGCTCAACCCTCCCTTAGCTGTCAGCAGCCTTGTACTCCACCTGGCAACAGCTGGGAAGAATGAGGCTATTGGATAATGGCTTTTTAGAGCTGACTTGTACGTGATGATTTGGAAGAGAGGTGGATGGAGAGAAAGAGGGTGCGGCATTGCACTGAGCCATTGGATAGTGTATGGCCAAAAGAGCCAGGCACCTTCAGGATCTGCTAGGATGACTTTCAAACAGCTTGTGATGATTCAGTCTGTCCCCCAGGGATTTTTTTTTATAAAAGTATATTTTACAACTTGGGCCAGACAAACCAGTGTCAGTTTTATGGGCACTATAGTTTTTGGTTATTTATTCCCCATCTTCTCTTTGTTTTTTCCAGGTGACCTGCTTTAACTGCTAGACCCTGGAGAGCCTAAAAAGAAAAGTAATAATTATTCCTTATATTGGTACAATGCTTTATGATTTACAGAGAAACCCCACATTCATTGGATTTTACAGTACTTCTAGAAGGGAGGCAGGATAAGCAATTACATGGTCATCATTTCCTATGTTACAGGTGAGCAAATCAAGGCAAAGAGAGGGGAAAGCACATGCCCAGAGTTACACTTCCAGGGAGCGGTGGAGCTAGGACTCTGTATTAATTTTCTATGCTGTATATAATAAATTACCACAAATTTAGCAGCTTAAACCATTACATATTTATTATTTCAGAGTTTCTTTGCTCAGAAGTCTGGGCATGGCTTAGCTAAATCCTCTGCTTAGAGCCTTACAAAGTCACAACCAAGGCATTGGCCAGGTTTGGGGGCTCATCTGGAGGCTTGATTAAGGAACAATCTGTGTCTCCATTGTGTGGTTGTTGGCAGCATTCAGTTCCTTGTTGCTGCAGGATTCCTGGCAGCTCACTTCTTGAAAGCCACCAAGGGGGAGAGAGTGAGTCTGCTAGCAAGATTGTATCCTATAAAACAGAATATAATCATAAAAGTGATGTCCCATTACCTTTGCCATAATCTATTGGTTTGAAGCAGGGCACAGGTTCCATCCATATTCAAGGGAAAAGGCTTACACATGGGCAGGAACACCAGGAGATGGAGACTGTGGTTGCCACCTTAAAGTCTGTTTGCCATAGACTCCAACCCAGCTTTGTCTGACTCCAGATCAGGTGGTCTTTCCACTGGATCACACTGTTGCCATTAGGGATGTGTGACATACATTATTACCACTCTCAAATGTACATACACCCATTCAAAGATACATTTGCCAAGCACAGAGTGGAGTACCTCTAAGAAGCCTGCTCTTCCCCTTAAACCTGTGTCCTGGGTTACACAGCCTAGAATCCTAACTGACTAACTTATGAATACACCCTGACTCTCTTAACTCAGAAAAAAATTTTATCACTTCTAAAGATGGAATGTTGTTTTGGGACAATTTCTGCAAAGGCTGAGCTTGTTATCTTCAAAAAAGAATGCGTGTCTTTCTCATTTAGGAGACTTAAACTCTTATCCCAACAACTTCCAAATTACTTACAAAGGCAAAGGAAGTCGTGCTGTGTTTTGCTTCTTTAGCTTTTGTGGCTAAGTCTCATTATTTTGATCCTATTAATGACTGTCAGAGAAGATATGGCCTCGGAGGAAAGGGGTTAAAGAGAATTCTTTAAATCTCTCAGCCAAGGCCAGAATGCTCTCTGAGGATGGCTTCTGAGTTTAGGCATGCCTGCAAAAAAGCCCGGCAACTCTCTCCAGATGCCTGCTCTTCACTGACAATAGGGGCTACCTTAACTATTCATTTCATCATTCATTCAGTCAGTCAGCAAGTATTTATTGAGCACTTCTTTGTGCAAGGCAGCATTCTAGGTAGTAGCCATACTGAGACCACCATCCTCATAAGCAAGAAGCTGACAGTGGAGTGAAGACTCAGACAAGAAAGTGATTATAAGGCTATAGAATTGCTTTAATGTAGGTATGCTCTGAGCCTATGGGACTCTGTCTGATGGGATTAGGAAAGATATGTGCTTGCTCCAGATTGCAAACCCAAAGCCTTCAAGACCAGGCCAATGAATCAAACAGGTGGATGCAGGGAGTGGTAGAGTTTGTACCACACTGGGGGGCATTGTAATAAAAAAAAATTAAACACCATGTGGTCCTAATAAAACATGCCCTGGAAGCTGCCAATTTATGACCCAAGCTTAGACAAAGGAGGTAGTGTTTGTGCTGAGATTTAAATGATAATAGCAAACACTTATATAGAGGTTACTGTGTACCAGGTACTCTTGTAAACAATTAAATGTATTAACTCATTTAATCTCCATAACAAGCCTATTAGGTAAGTACAGTAATTAGCCTTGTTTTATAGATGAGGAAATAGAGGCCTAGAGAAGTTCGACAACTTGCCTGACATCAGACAGCTAATGACCGCAGCTGGAATTCAAACTTAGACAGCCTGGGTTCACAGCCCATGCTGCAGACTACCATGTCCTCAGCCTCTGCTAAAAAGTGACTAAGCGTTTGAAAGGCAGCCAGATAGCAAGGGAACATGTCACACAGAGGAAGCAGCATCTGCAAAGGCGGAGGCCTAAAGAGTCTGAGGGATTCCAGGGTCCTTAAAAATTGTAGTATTTCTGGAATAGCAAGTGTGTGTTTTGAGGTAATGGGGGAATGGGTGGAGCAAGGTCAGGAGATAGATGGAGAGAAATGAGGTCAGAGGTCAGGCAGAGAGGCTCATGCCTGTAATTCCAGCACTTTGGGAGGCCGAGGCAAGAGGATTGCTTGAGCCTAGGAGTTCGAGACCAGTAGGAGCAACATAGTGAGACCCCGTTTCTACAAAAATAAAAATAAATAGAAAAAAAATAGCTAGGCACAGTGGTGCACACCTTTCCCAGCTACTTGAGAGGCTGATCTGGGAGGATCCCTTGAGCCTGGGAGGCCGAGACTCTAGTGAGCCTTGATCATGCCACTGCACTCCAGTCTGGGTGACGCTGCGAGACCCTGTCTCAAAAAAAGGAAAAAAAAAAAAAAAGAAACAAGAAATTGAGGCCAGACAGAAAAATCAACAAGGACTTGTATGCCATGCAAAACACTTATCCATTCATTAAATAAACATGTATTAAGCACTTGCTGTGTGCTAAACCTTTACAAAGCATGATGCTAAGGAGATAGATCTAGGCATATAGTATTTTTTTTTTGGAGGGGTGGTCCAGAGAAGGGGCATCAAACTCAGCATGAGGGAATCTGGAAACATGTCCCAAAAAAGTGATTGAATTGACCTAAGCCTTAAAGGATAAGTAGAGGTTGGCTAGGCAAAGGAGACACGAAAGGGCATCGCAAAGAGAGGGAACAGAGTATGCAAAGGCATTTCTGAACTCTTGGTAATAATGGTTGTCCTTCTTGTCTCAAGTTTTCCTCTTCTTTCTATCCTCTCACCTATTCACATGTCATAATGGGAGACAGAAAGCCAGAGAAGAATCAGACCCAGAGTTGCTCCATATGATGCTTATGTTCTGGGATACCTAGCAGAGGAAAAGGGGTAAAGGGATAAATTTGGGGTTAGAATAACTGAATTTGGGCTCAAGCACTTTATGCACATTAACTCCATTTAACTCTAAGCCTCGAAGGACTGATATGTGAGGGAATCATCACATCAACCTTGCAAACTTTTCCTTTTGATCCTTTATCCCTATTTTATAAATGAGGAAATGGAAGGTCAGAGAGGTGATGTCACCTGCTTGAAGTAACTCTGTTAGTAAGTGGCATGATTTGGGGTTTGAACCCAGGGAAGTCTGGCTCCAAAACCTGTGTTCCCATGTTCTCAGCTTCTGAGAACCTTCTCTCCCCTGAAAGCATGAAGTCTTTTAGTAACAATAGCTAAAAATCATTTATTGCAAGCTCAGTCTATAATTTCAAACTGCTTCCCTCAACATGTCAGTCCTTTGGGCCTTAGATTTATCAGCTGTAAAAGAAGACTGTGGTAGAAAATACTACTGTTCACCAATATTCAGTTCCTTTCTACTTTCAGTAATATAGGGGTGCTATACCTCTTTTCTTCCTTGAAGCTAGATATGACCATATGGCTTGCTCTGACCAATGAAATATGAGTAGAAGTGACATGTGTCACTTTAGGGTGGAAGCATTTAAGAGATCATATGATTCTCTGTCTTCTCTTATTGCTGCTACTAGACAACATTCCGAATGATAGTACCTCCACTGGCATGGGTTTCTGTGTAAAAATGACATGTACCAGAGTCCTCCACTGGCTAGCAATGGACATGAATGAATATATTACACACACATGCACACACACACACATACACAAAAGCTTTCATTGGTTTAAACCACTAAAATTCTGGAGTTGTTTGTCATCTCAGCATAACCTATTATATCCTAACCAATATAGAGGTTAATGGTCTCCGTCTCACAGATTTGTTGTAAGGATCAATGGAGTAATGGAAGTAGAAGTGCTTTATAGATTCTGAGGCTGTGTGCACTTGCCAAGTGGTATGTCTGAGTTCAGGTCCTATTGAACTGTGCTCTAATGGAATATCACTGTACAAATAAGATATTTTTAGACACTTGTATCTTTTTACATTATGGGCAGATATTTACTTGTCTGCATAGCATTCTTGTGTGGGAGGCTTCCCTTTTATAAACAGGAGGGAACCAATTCTGAAAACTGAAATTCATTTCCCGGAGACTATGGGTAGCTGATACAACCAGCCATCCTGATCAAAATGGTTACTACTGGTTCCAATTTTTTTCCATCTAGGTTCAAAGAAGCAATTTAGGGAGACCCTACCCTGATCCTCTCAGATAGCAACTCTGGATTCTACTCCTAGAACAGAGGAAAAGCTGCTGATCCTAGGCCTGATAGTTCCAAGCTAATAACCCTGCCAGAAACTGACTTGCAAACATTGGCCTGAAAGGGCTAGTAATGACATTTGTCATGTGGGGTGGTTTAGATGGTTTATGACCATGGGAAAAAGCCAATTCCTCCCCAGGCCTAATAATCTCACTCCTTAATCTAGCAAACTCACTCCTGAAAGTCAATTCTAAAGTAAAAATTTAATAGAAAAAAGGCTATATCTATGGATATTTTTATAATAGTAAAAATACAGAAAAACACCTAAAACTAAACAACATGGTAAAGGCTATACAAAATTAAAAGGATAGTTACAAAAACGGTGCAGAAACATGAAAATATATGTCAGAGGTGAGAAAACTGATGCAGAGGAAAGCCAAATCAACAATGTGAGTTCACCTGCTCAACAAATGTTAAAGCTGGGACTTGAACCGAAGCAATGCAGCATCAAGGTTTGTGGGTGCCTTATTCTGCTCAGGCTGTGGCAATAATATACCATAGACTGGGTGGCTTAAACAACAGAAATTTATTTTCTCACAGTTCTGGAAGCTGGAAAGTCCAGGACTGAAATTCTTCCTGGCTTACAGATGGCTGCCTACTTGCTATGTCCTCACATGGTGGGAGGTGAGGGGGGAGAGAGAGAGAGAGAGAGAGTGAGAAGAGAGAAATAGAGATCTTTGGTGTCTCTTCCTCTTTTATAATAATGCAAGTTCTTACATCAGTGTTCCACCCTGATGACCTCATTTAACCTTAATCACCTCCTTAAAGGCAATATGTGGGGTGTTAGGGCTTCAACATATAAATTTTGGGGAGACACAATTCAGTTCATAGCATTCTATCTCTGGGCCTCTGAAATTCATGTCCTAATAGCAGGCAAAATACCTTCATATCATCCCAACAGCCCTAAAACTCTTAATTAATTTTAGTACCAACTCTAAATTCTGAAGTCTCAAGTTTCATCTAAATATCACCTAAATCAGAGATGGGTGAGAAATGAGGTATGATTGATCCTGAGGCAAAATTCCTCTCCAGCTGTGAACCTGTGAAACCAGACAAGTCACGTGCTTCCAAAATACAATGGTGAGACAGGCATAGGATAAAAATAAGTAGGAAAGAAGGGAGGCGTGCAGGGTACCAATCAAATCCAAAGCCTAGCAGGACAAGTTTTATTAGATCTTAAGGATCAAAAATAATCCTCTTTGGCTTGATATCCACCTTCCAGACCCAATGGGGCAGTGGCTTCACCCCCATGTCCCTGTTTAGCAGCTGTTTAGTTTCAGTTGAAACTGAGGCAATGGCACCACCCTTTGAAACCAAGGAGGCAGACATGATGATCTCTGAATCACCTTTGGGGTGAGTCATTCTTCCCTTTTCTTGAAGAATAGTGCATGTTCGCAGTTGAATGACTCTATGGTCTGGTCTTGTAGGACCTAAGAAATCCAACAGCCTTCCTTCATTTAGTCTCATTTTTTTTCTGTCTTCATTAGTTCCAGTTGGTATGTTTCTCCCAGTATAATCCCATCTCTATTCCTGGCTTCTGCTGAGATAGTTGGTTAAATCCATGTGTTGCACCCATAATCTCTTTATCAAATGATTATTCAGCCACACCCTTAGTGTTCTCTTCAGAAACAGCTTTCTTATTTTTTATAATATGGAAAAATTGAAAATTTTCCAATTCTCCAAGTTATTTAGAATTGGATAACGGGTAGAGTGTTAGGCAAAAGGTGCCTTTTTGCCTGACAATTGCTTCTTCAATTCATCTCTCTCCTCTCACATTTTGCTATAAGCAGTAAGGATGATCCAAGCTTCACCTTCAGCACTTTGCTTAGAAATCTTCTGTGCTAAATATCCAATTTCATCATTCACAAGTTCTACTTTACACAAAACACTAGAACACAATGAAGCCACGTTCCTTGCCATTTTATAACCAAGATTGCTTTTCTTCCAGTCTCCAATAACCTATTCCTAATTTCCATCCAGGACCTCACCAGAATTGCCTTTAACAGCCATTTTTTTTAGCATGCACCTCAAAACTCTTCCAGCCACTACCCATTATCCAGTTCCAAAGCTACTTCCACATTTTTAGATATTTGTTACAGCAGCACCCTACTTCTTGGTACGAAAATTTGTATTAGAGTTCTCTAGAGAAACAGAACCAACAGGAATGCATATATATATATATATAAAATATATATATATATACACACACATATATATAATATATATACACATACACACATATATATATACATACACATATATATATACACATACACATATATATATATATATATGCATATATATATTTGGCTCCTGTGATTATGGAGGCTGAGACACCCCAAGCTCTACAGTTGGCAAGCTACAGACCCAGGAGAGCCAATGGTGTAAGTTCCAGTCTGAGAATTGGAAGGTTCAAGATCCAGGAAGAGCAGATATTTCAGTGTTTGGGTCATAAGGCAGAACGAGGAGATGTCCCTGTTCAAGAAGGAAGGCAGGTGGAGTTCCATCTTACTTGCAGGAAGGTCAGCTTTTTTGTTCTATTCAGGCCTTTAATTCATTGGATGAAGTCCACCAACATTAGGGAGAGCAATCTGCTGTACTCAGTCTATTAACTTAAATGTTGATCTAACCAAGAAACATCCTCATAGACACAATCAGAATGTTTGACCAAATGTATGGGTACTGTGTGGCCCATTCAAGTTGACGCATAAAAGTAACCATCATAGTGGGTTTAACCACAGGGTTATTTTCCTAGTGTCTGCCTTTCTTGACCCTTATTAATTGGCCTTTTGTACAATTTTCTTAATTATTTTGCCTCTTTACTTTCCTAGTATATGTTATTTTTTCAGGCTTCAAGAAATTATTATTAGATTTTCATTGGAATTGCCTTTCTCCAGTTCAACCTCCTCACCACTGCCAGGAAAAACTTCTTCAAGTACAAATCACATCTGTTGCTCTCTTGATTAAAATATTTTAATGGTTTCCTAGGCTCCTAAACTCCTCAGTAAAGATACTAGGCCTTTCATGATCTTACCTCTACCAACCTCTCTGGCTTCCTGCCACGCTTCTCCTGCTACACTCTAGTTATCTCTCATAATTTGCATTTCCCTAAGTGGAGTGTGTGCTCTCTTTTTCTCCTATGCTCTTGCTCATGCTTAGAATACCCTCTTGGCCCACCCATGCCAAGCGAACATCTACACTTATTGGCCCCCCCGGGCCCAGGGGGAAAAGAAGTTTCAAAGAAGAAGAAATCAGCAAAGTTAGGGGATCAAGGAGGCAGACAGAGACTCAGATCATGTGGAGGTCACTGAAACCTCTGAGATAAAGTATAGGTTGAATGGCAGGAGCCAAAGTCACTGAACAAGTAATTATGAAGCCAGATGTTTGATGGTGAAACGAAAGAAAGAGATAAAAATAGATCTCCAGAGAGTAGAAACATTGAGAGGAAAGCATGTTTAAGATGGTTACTTGTAGAGTTTCTTACATAAGCCATTGAGCAATTTAAATATCACTCAATTGATGGCAGGGCAAAAATCATTTTCGAATGCTCCTAGCTGTACTCATAGCTACAAAACCATTAATAATCCTGTAAACATGTCCATGTCATGCAATATAAACTCATATTTTCAATCTCTATGTTAGGTGGCTCAAAGCAAGGCTCTCCAATTGGACCACTCAACCAAATTCCACTCTTGGCAAGTAGTTAGTTATGATTTCTGGTCTCAAATTCCACGAGTTAAATGCCAAACCATACCCCTTCTTATGCAAAACATCTTTTTAGAGCACCTCTCCAGTGCTGTTTTCTAAATCTCATTCTCCTGCTAATGACACCCTGTCTTTCTTTCTATCTCTCTCTCAATTTTCACCCTCCTCTTCCTTTCCCCACGGAGTATCCAGAGATTCATAGTTTGTGAATAATTATTAGTCTGTATAAAAGCTTGGTTTGATGGTGGGAATTGGGGCAGGAGGGTTCTGGGTCTGTTTAGAAAGCTACTAGAGTTGAGAAAACAGAGTGGTACATACAAGACAACATATGTGCAAATTTGAGCCAGGCAGGGTAAAAAATCCAGACTTTTTGCTGTCACAGACCCTGTTACATCACTCACTTATGTATTACCCTCCCAACTCAGCTTATTTTTATAGAAGGTACCCAGACAATAATTGCCAACTAGCATCATACTTTATCAATTCAACGACCCTCCCCTCTACAAATCCCATCTAAGTACTTACCCAAGCCCTTTCTGCTCAACTCAGACCTGAGGACTTCAAAATCCTTGTCCCTCAGAACAGGATTTACCTACCACCCCATCATTTTCCATAAATAGGGGAAAAAATAACTAGCATTGATTGACTATCTCCTGGGTACCAAGAATTTAACCCTCATATGGGTGAAGTTGGCACTATAACTTCATCTTACAGGTGGGGAAACTAAGACCCAGTGAGGGACATGTTCAAAGTCATGTAGGTAATAAGTTGGCATAAGTGGAATGGGAATAAAGTAAGTTCAAGGTCCATACTTTTTCCACCACCCTTCAACAACTTCTATAGGAACTGATTTTTTAAAACAGGACCGTAAAGCTTATTTGTATCGTATGCCTTCTCAAGTTCTGTTTCCTATCCAATCCTCAAATTTCCTTTTTCTCAAATAACTAATAAAATTAGCCAGTGCAAGGAAGGTATGTTTAGTAGTTGACAAGGAGGAGAGTTTCAGAGAGAAAGTATAATGGAGTTTTATTTTCTTACTTCCTGTCTCCTGTTACAGTTCTTGCAGAAGAGTGGGAATCTTTTGATCTGGGGTACTGAAATCCCAGAAATATCAACCCTAGTCAGCTCCAAATAGCCCATAGGACTGGGTGGGTTTGATCTTCTTCTAGGTAGGCCTGAAAGTGACCAGAGGAGGAAGCCTCTTGGTTTGTTCACCAGGTTTGTGATACTTGTGAGCCAGGTGTCCTTTTGGCCCTCCACAAGGACTATGAAAAGCTTGTGACTTTCTGGATGTGTTTATCTCATGGACTTGGCTCTGCTGGGGGATCCTAACATACCCACGCCACTGTGTCTCAAACCCAAAGGGATCTGCTGGAAGGGATCTATCTTTGGAAATGGCCTGAACCCTCCTGTTGCATTCTACTTAGTTCTCTATCTCGGGCATCTGGGATGGAGAGTAAACGTGATTTTAATTGCTTTTTAGCTCAACAACAGGATGATTAAAATTGCTTACAGTATGTTTTAAGCTGCAAATCAACCTTTACCCTGTAGTTACTTATATTTTAAATTGGCTTGTTTCTGTTCCCGTGCCATCACAACAACATCAGTTCTGAGCAAAATGGTACTGTTAACTGTTTCCTATCACCTACCTCTCACTTCCAGTTTCTCCGTCTGGGCCCCTCTTCCTTTTTTAGCACTTCTGCCTCCCTCAGGGACTTCCAGTGATACTAATCCCTTGTTCAGGAAAATGAAACTTTCATGGGATATGATCCAGAGACAGTCTAACAGGAGTGATGGTTTAATGCAGCGAGGACCTCAATGATTTCCAGAAGTCCCACCATTTAAGTATCCTTCAGCTTCCCCAAATAAACACTCCACTCATTACTATGTACAGCTCCTCTCAAAAAGTGCCAAGGAAACTGAGGTAAAGTCATTCATTCCTTCATTTGCTTATTCATTTATTTACCAATTTTTGTTGAGCACCTCAGCTGAAGGCGTTCTAGGCAAGGAAAACAGCATGAGAAATGGCACAGAGGATTAAGGGAGAGATTAGCTAGTTGAAAGAATGGTTAGTATTTTGGTTTGAATGGAGGATAGGATGCAAATGTGGATATGAACATAGATGAAGTCTGATAAACATTTATGGATCAGATCAGATCAGAAAGGCCTTGTTTGTCTTTCTGAAAATCTTGCGATGTCATCCTAAAGGTAGTGGAGAACAACTGAAAGCAGGACAGTGACATAATGAGACGTGCTTTAGAAAGCTTACTCTTAATAGTCACAGTATAGATGATCTTGGACATAACTAAGGACAACATTAAGATATCATCCAAATGAAAAACAGGGCCTTAGCCTATTAAACATACAGATAAACACCTCTTTCTTTAGGGGACATCAGAAAAACTAAGTATAGCTTATTTAAAAGCAATTGAGAGCAGTCTATTTGAGTCTGATCAGGGCACCCCAAGGAAATCTGCTTTTGTTGGCTATGGGCCCAAGCTTTCTGACTATGGCCTAACCTTAACCAATTTCTGGTTTTTGGATCTTGAAAAATAGAATTGGTACATGACATCAGCACTTATAACTTTCTCCCACTAAAAATTTTTCTGGACCCCACATTTCCTTTCAGCTACCACTTTTCTCTCCTTATAACAACACTTCTATAAGGATTTTCTAGCCTTTTTCCATTGCCTCTCCTCCTATTCACTTTCAAACACAAAACGATCACATTAGTGCTACTTCACCCCACCAAACAGACCTATCACCTGTTTTCTATGACTTTGATGCTAAACCTAATGGTCATTTGTTAGCTCTCATTTTCTTTACCGCTGTGCATAATTCAATACAGTTCATCATTTTCTTCTTCCTGAAACACTGTCTTTCTTTAGCTTCTGGGCTCAGCACTCTCCTAGCTCTTGTCCTGCCTCTTTGTCCCTCTTATCTTTATCCAATTTTCAAATGTTGGCATCATCCAGAGTTTCACCCTAGGCTCTCTCATTTTCTCACCCTGTACTTTATCTACATGAACTCAACCATTCTCATGTCTTCAATAACAGTGTATATGCCAATGAATACCAGTTTTATACGTCTAGATTTCTCTTCTGAGCTTCAGAATGGTATAGGCTTACCTCAGAGATATTGCAGATTTGGTTCCAGACCACTGCAATAAAGTGAATATCCCAATAAAGCAAGTCACATGAATTCTTTGGATTTCAGTGCAAATAAAAGTTATCTTTATACTATAACATAGTCTATTAAGTATGCAATAGCATTATGTCTAAAAAATGTACATACCTTAATTAAAAATATTTCACTGCTAAAAATGCTAATGATCATCTGAGCCTTTAGTGAGTCCTAATCTTTTTGCTGGTGGAGGGTCTTGCCTTGAAGTGTATGGCTGCTGACTGATCAGGGTGGTGGTTGCTGAAGGTTGGGGTGGCTGTGGCAATTTCTGAAGATAAGACAACAATGCAGTTTGCTACATTTACTGACTCTTTATTTCATGAAATAGTTCTTTGTAGCATGCCATGCTGCTTGATAGCATTTTACTCAGAGTACAGCTTCTTTTCAAAATTAGGGTCAGTCCTCTCAAACCCTGCCACTGCTCTATCAACTAAGTTTATGTAATATTCTAAATCCTTTGTTGCCATTTTAGCAATGTTCACAGCATCTTCACCAGGAGTAGATTCCACTTCTCAATAAACTACTTTATTTGCTCACCCATAAGAAGCAACTCCTCATCCATTCAAGTTTGGTCATGAAATTGCAGTAATTCAGTCACATCTTCAGGCTCCATTTCTAATTCTTGTTCTCTTGCTATTTTCACCACTTCTACAGTTACTTTCTCCACCTCTCAAAGTCATCCATGAGGGCTGGAATCAACTTCTTCCAAAATCCTGTTAATGTGGATGTTTTTACCTTCCCCTATTAATCATGAATGTTCATTTTTTTTTCTTTTGAGATGGAGTCTTGCCCTGTCACCCAGGCTGGAGTGCAGTGGCACGATTTTGGCTCCTTGCAACCTCTGCCTCCCAGGTTCAAGCAATTCCCCTACCTCAGCCTCCCAAGTAGCTGAGACTACAGGTGCATGCCACCATGCATGGCTATTTTTTTTTTTTTTGTAGCTTTAGTAGAGATGGGGTTTCACCATAGTGGCCAGCCTGGTCTCAAACTCCTGACCTCAAGTGATCTGCCTGCCTCGGCCTCCCAAAGTGTTGGGATTACAGGCGTGAGCCACTGCACCTGGCCATGAATTTTCTTAATGACATTTAGAACAGTGAATCCTTTCCAGAAGGTTTTCAATTTACTTTGCCCAGATCCACCAGATGAATCACGATCTATGGCAGCTATAGCCTTATGAAATGTATTTCTTAAATAATACCTTGAAAGTCAAAATTACTCCCTGATCTATGGGCTGCAGAATCATGTTGTGTTAGCAGGCATGAAAATAACATAAATCCCCTTGTACATCTCCATAGAGCCCTTGTGTGACCAGGTGCATCGTCAATGAGAACTAGTATTTTGAAAGGAATCTTCTTTTATCTGAACAGTAGTTCTCAACAGTGGGCTTAAAAATATTCAGCAAACCATGCTGTAAACAGATGTGCTGTAATCCAGGCTTTGTTGTGCCATTTACAGAGCACAGGTGGGGTAGATATAGCATAATTTTTAAGGGCTCTAGGATTTTCAGAAAGGTAAATGAGCACTACCTTCAACTTAAAGTCACCAGCTGCATTAACCCCTAACAAGAGAGTCAGCCTGTCCTTTGAAGTTTTGAAGCCAGGCATTGACTTCTTTTTATATATGAAAGTCCTAGATGGCATCTTCTTCCAATATAAGGCTTTTTGGTATATATTGGAAGTCTGATATTTAGTGTAGCCATCTTCATCAGTGATCTTAGCTAGATCTTCTGGATAACTTTCTGCAGGTTCTTCATAATTCCCTGCTGCTTTACCTTGCACTTTTATGTTATGGAGATGGCTTCTTTCCTCAAACCTCATGAGTCAGCCTCTGCTGACTTCAAACTTTTCTTTTGCAAGCTTCCTCACCTCTCTCAGCCTTCATAGAATTGAAGAGTCTGGGGCCTTGCTCAGGATTAGGCTTTGGCTAAAAGGTATGATGTAGGTGATTTGTTCTCCTTCTGTATTTGATCTTCTATCCAGACTACAAAAACTTTCTTCTTATCAGCACAAAGGCTTTTTTTCTTCTTTATAATTCATGTGTTTACTGAAGTAGCACTTTTAATGTCCTCCAAGAACTTTTCCTGGGAGGTGTACTTCAAGATGGCCGACTAGAGGCACCTGACACTCACTTCACCTGCAAAGAAGGACCAAAACAGTACGTAGATAAGAACACATTAAATAGAGATTCTAAAAGAGAACACTGGAATTCAGTGGACAAGTGACAGGGAACCTCTAAGGCATAGAAGGAGAGGGAAGTAAAGCATCTTGCCTGGCTAGAATTAGCTCACAGCCAGGAGGAACTGAGCATTACAGAAAAAAAGTAAGTGAGAGATCCCCAGCAGTCCGCATTTCCTCCAGACTCCTGTAATCCTAGCCACAGGAGAGCCCCTTGGCCCTTGCAGGCCCCGAAACTAGTATAGGAAGCTGCCTGGAATCCATGTAGCAGCACTGTCTCAGAGAGGTTGTTTAAGCTGGGTCCTACACACCTCCAGAGATGCAGCTGCAGCATGGCACCATTTTGACAGCCCAGCCCCCATAGACTACATTCTGCCTTGGGACCCAACAGCCCCTATATCTCTACATCACTAGAGCCCTCCTGACCCAGAGGGTTGCAGCCTCTCGATGTTGGCTAGACCCAGTGGTGCAGCAGGGGCACCAGCCTTGTAGCCCACACAGTGTTCTAAAACCCAGGGAATGGGCAGTACAGTGTACCAGGGAGGCTGCCCCTCAAACAAAGGGAGCTGAAGTACTTGCTAACCATAGCCTGAGAGCTGCTTACTTGGGGCTACTGCCACTGCCAGCAAGACTGCCCCCTACAGTGGGAGGGCCACCATGCACCTGCATGTGCCTAGGGACCAGTTTGCCCATGCACTATTTGGGGGGCCTGAGCACAGACCTCCCCTCCCACCATCACTACTGCAGGTACACGAATGCAGTGTCTGAGATATGGGGATTGACTTACTCTGCCCACCACAGCTGGTGCTTGTGAGCACCATTGAGAGGCCTTAGTACAGGTTCAACAGACCGGCCACCACCACTGTTGGCACCACCACATGTTGTCCAGCGGCCTTAGGATAGAACGACCCCATTTGCAACACCAGTGCCCGTGCATGCCATTCAGGTACCTGAAGACAAGTCTGCCCTGCCCACCCACATTGCTGCTGCCACCAGCACCCATGCATGTAGTCCCAGTGCCTGGGGATAGGCTCACTTTGCCTACTACTATGGACACACATGCACACCATCTAGAGGCATAAGGGTGAGACCACCACACCCCGCCCCACCACCAGTACCCATGCATGCCTCCTGGGGGCCTGGGAACTGGCTTGTCCAGTCTGCCACCACTGCCACCAGCACCCATATGTGTATGCCGCCTGGGGGCGTGGTGACTTCCCTGCTCAGCCCGCCACCACTGCTGACATTTACAGGAGCCACTCAGAGGCTTGAGAGTTGGCCCGTCACTGCCACTACCACCACTGATACCACAGACACCACCTGAGGGCCTGAGGATCTGCCCACCTGGCCCACTGCTGCCAATCCTGGCACCTGAGCACACCACTTGGAGGTCTAAAGACTGGCATGCCTGGCCTGCTGCCAACACCACTAGTACCTAAGGACTGGCCTGCCTGGCATGCCCATCCACAGAAAAGCCTCATCATAGCCTCCATTAATAACTGCAGCCAACCCACTGAGTAACTCACAGACACCACTGACACTGATTAGAGCCAAAGAAATCATACAGAAAATACAAACTGTGCCCACTCAGAATCATAGCCAAAGAACCCTATCCAATCAACACTACAAACACATCTATGTGAAAAAGGATTTTCCTATGAAAGATAATTCATAAAATTAGAAGAAGTGACTGTTACACCAGGTATCAATGTAAGTACACAAGAAACGTGAAAAAAGAAGGAAATGTGACACCTCCAAAGCAACACAATTATACTCCAGTAACAGATCTTAAAAAAAAAGAAATTAAAAAAAGAAAAAGAAATTTATAAAATGCCTGAAAAGGAATTAAAAATAATAATATTAAAGAAACTCAGTGAAATACAAGAGAACACAGATAAACTTATAAAGAACTAACATTGATACTCAAACTAATCCAAAACATGATGAGGAGAGAATTCTTCCTAAATCATTCTACAAGGCCAGCATCACTCTGATATCAAAACTAGACAAGGAAGCAACAACAAAAGAAAACCACAGGTCAATATCTCTGATGAATATAGATGTAAAAATCCTCAACAAAATACTAGCAAAAGAAATCTAATAACACAGTAAAAAGATAATATACTATGATCAAGTGGGATTTATCCCAGTGATGCAAGGATGGCTCAACATATGCAAATCAAGAAATGTGATCTATCACATCAACAAAATGAAAGACAAAACCATATGATCATCTGAATAGATTCAGAAAAAGCATCTGATATAATTCAACATCTCTTCGTGATAAAAACTCTCAACAAATTAGGCATAGAAGGAACATACCTCAACATAATAAAGGCTGTATAGGACAAATCCATAGCGAATATTATACTGAATGAGGAAAAGCTGAAAGCCTTTCCTCTAAAACTGAATCAAGACAAGGATGCTCACTTTCATCATTCTTATTCAACATAGTACTGGAAGTCCTAGCTAGAGCAATCAGGCAAGAGAAAGAAAAGGCTTCCAAGTTGGAAAAGAGAAACTCAAATTGTTTTTCTTTGCAGATGAAATGATTTTATATTTGGAAAAACCTGAAGACTCCACCAAAAAAACTCGTGGAACTGATAAACAAATTCAGTAAAGTTGCAGGATATAAAATTAACATACAAAGTTCAGTAGCATTTCCACACACCAACAATGAACTAGCTCAAAAAGAAATTAAGAAAACAATCCCATTTACAATAGCTAAAGACAAATGCCTAGGAATAAATTTAACCAAGGAAGTGAAGGACCTCAGCAACAAAAACTATAAAACACTGATGAGAGCAACTTGAGGACACAAGCAAATGGAAAGATATCCTATACTCATGGATTGCAAGAATTATTATTGTTAAAATGACCATACTACCCAATGTGATTTACAGATTCAATGCAATCTCTATCAAAATGCCAATGACATTCTGCAAAGAAATAGAAAGGGAAGTACTAAAATTAATATGGAAGCACCAAAGACCATAATAGCCAAAGCAATACTGAGCAAAAAGAATAAAGCTGAAGGCATCACTCTACCTGACTTTAAAAAATATTATGAACCTACAGTAATCAAAACAGCATGGTATCAGCATAAAAACAGACACATAGACCAATAGAACAGAATAGAGAACCCAGATATAAATCTATGCATTTACAATCAACTGACTTTCAACAAAGGCACCAAGCACATACATTGGGAAAAGGATACCCTCTTCAATAAATATCACTGGGAAAACTGCATATTCATATAAGAAGAATAAAGCAAGACCCCTATCTAACACTATATGCAAAAATCAACTCCGAATAGATTAAAGACTTCCTTCCTTCCTTCCTTCCTTCCTTCCTTCCTTCCTTCCTTCCTTCCTTGCTTTCTTGCTTTCTTGCTTTCCTTTCCCTCTGTGGCCCAGGCTGCAATCGACTCAGCTCGCTGCTGCCCGCGCCGCGGACTACCTGGGACTGCCGCCGCATGCCACCGCTGCCTGCTTTTCCTCGTTTGGCTGCAGGCGCGCGGTCGCCATGTTGGCCACGCTGCTCGCCAGCTCCTGACGCCGAGTGCTCTGCCCGCCTCAGCCTCCGGAGCCCCTGCCCGGCCACCGCCCCGTCTGGGACGTGGGGAGCGACTCTGCCCAGCCGCCCCGTCCCGGAAGAAGTGAGGAGCGCCTCTGCCCGGCCGCCCCATCCGGGAAGAAGTGAGGAGCGCCTCTGCCTGGCCGCCCCGTCCGGGAAGAAGTGAGGAGCGCCTCTGCCCGGCCGCCCCGTCTGGGAAGAGGTGAGGGGTACCTCTGCCCGGCCGCCCCATCCGGGAAGTGAGGAGCACCTCTGCCCGGCCGCCCCGTCCGGGAAGTGAGGAGCACCTCCGCCCGGCCGCCCCGTCCAGGAAGAAGTGAGGAGCGCCTCCGCCCGGCCGCCCCGTCCGGGAAGAAGTGAGGAGCGCCTCTGCCCGGCCGCCCCGTCCGGGAAGAAGTGAGGAGCGCCTCTGCCCGGCTGCCCCGTCTGGGAGGTGAGGAGAACCTCTGCCCGGCCACCCATCGTCTGGGAGGTGAGGAGCGCCTCTGCCCGGCCGCCGCGTCTGGGAAGTGAGGAGCGCCTCTGCCCGGCCGCCCTGTCTGGGAAGTGAGGAGCGCCTCTGCCCGGCCACCCACCGTCTGGGAAGTGAGGAGCGCCTCTGCCCGGCCGTCCCGTCTGGGAAGTGAGGAGCGCCTCTGCCCGGCCACCCACCGTCTGGGAAGTGAGGAGCGCCTCTGCCCGGCCGTCCCGTCTGGGAAGTGAGGAGCGCCTCTGCCCGGCCACCCACCGTCTGGGAAGTGAGGAGCGCCTCTGCCCGGCCACCCACCGTCTGGGAAGTGAGGAGCGCCTCTGCCCGGCCACCCACCGTCTGGGAAGTGAGGAGCGCCTCTGCCCGGCCACCCACCGTCTGGGAAGTGAGGAGCGCCTCTGCCCGGCCACCACCGTCTGGGAAGTGAGGAGCGCCTCTGCCCGGCCACCCACCGTCTGGGAAGTGAGGAGCGCCTCTGCCCGGCCACCCACCGTCTGGGAAGTGAGGAGCGCCTCTGCCCGGCCACCCCGTCTGGAATGAGGAGCGCCTCTGCCCGCCCCCGTCTGGGAGGAGGAGCGCCTCTGCCGGCCGCCCCGTCCGGGAAGTGAGGAGCGCCTCTGCCCGGCCCCCCGTCTGGGAAGTGAGGAGCGCCTCTGCCGGCCGCCCCGTCTGGGAAGTGAGGAGCGCCTCTGCCCGGCCACCCACCGTCTGGGAAGTGAGGAGCGCCTCTGCCCGGCCACCCACCTCTGGGAAGTGAGGAGCGCCTCT
The DNA here is from genome assembly GCF_006542625.1 of Nomascus leucogenys. Taxonomy (NCBI): domain Eukaryota; kingdom Metazoa; phylum Chordata; class Mammalia; order Primates; family Hylobatidae; genus Nomascus; species Nomascus leucogenys. The sequence goes on along the minus strand of NC_044406.1, from coordinate 40,773,700 downwards.
GCCCGGCCACCCACCGTCTGGGAAGTGAGGAGCGCCTCTGCCCGGCCACCCACCGTCTGGGAAGTGAGGAGCGCCTCTGCCCGGCCACCCACCGTCTGGGAAGTGAGGAGCGCCTCTGCCCGGCCACCCGTCTGTGAAATGAGGAGCGCCTCTGCCCGGCCACCTATCGTCTGGGAAGGTGAGGAGCGCCTCTGCCCGGCCGCCCCGTCCGGGAAGAAGTGAGGAGCGCCTCTGCCCGGCCGCCCCGTCGGGAAGTGAGGAGCGCCTCTGCCCGGCCCCCCGTCTGGGAAGTGAGGAGCGCCTCTGCCCGGCCGCCCCCGTCTGGGAAGTGAGGAGCGCCTCCCCGGCCCCCCCCCTGGGAAGTGAGGAGCGCCTCTGCCCGGCCACCCACCGTCTGGGAAGTGAGGAGCGCCTCTGCCCGGCCGCCCCGTCTGGGAAGTGAGGAGCGCCTCTGCCCGGCCACCCCGTCTGGGAAGTGAGGAGCGCCTCTGCCCGGCCACCCCGTCCTGGGAAGTGAGGAGCGCCTCTGCCCGGCCACCCACCGTCTGGGAAGTGAGGAGCGCCTCTGGCCCCGGCCCCCCACCGTCTGGGAAGTGAGGAGCGCCTCTGCCCGGCCCCCCCGTCTGGGAAGTGAGGAGCGCCTCTGCCCGGCCACCCACCGTCTGGGAAGTGAGGAGCGCCTCTGCCCGGCCACCCACCGTCTGGGAAGTGAGGAGCGCCTCTGCCCCGGCCGCCCCGTCCGGGAAGAAGTGAGGAGCGCCTCTGCCCGGCCCCCCCAGTCCGGGAAGAAGTGAGGAGCGCCTCTGCCCGGCCGCCCCGTCTGGGAAGAAGTGAGGAGCGCCTCTGCCCGGCCGCCCCCGTCCGGGAAGAAGTGAGGAGCGCCTCTGCCCGGCCGCCCCGTCCGGGAAGAAGTGAGGAGCGCCTCTGCCCGGCCCGCCCCGTCTGGGAAGTGAGGAGCGCCTCTGCCCGGCCGCCCCGTCCGGGAAGAAGTGAGGAGCGCCTCTGCCCGGCCGCCCCGTCCGGGAAGAAGTGAGGAGCGCCTCTGCCCGGCCGCCCCGTCTGGGAAGTGAGGAGCGCCTCTGCCCGGCCGCCCCGTCCGGGGAAGTGAGGAGCGCCTCGCCCGGCCGCCCCGTCCGGGAAGAAGTGAGGAGCGCCTCTCTGGGAAGTGAGGAGCGCCTCGGCCCGGCCGCCCCGTCTGGGAAGTGAGGAGCGCCTCGGCCCGGCCGCCCCGTCTGGGAAGTGAGGAGCGCCTCGGCCCGGCCGCCCCGTCTGGGAAGTGAGGAGCGCCTCTGCCCGGCCGCCCCGTCTGGCAAGAAGTGAGGAGCACCTCTGCCCGGCCGCCCCGTCTGGGAAGTGAGGAGCGCCTCGGCCCGGCCACCCCGTCTGGGAAGTGACGAGCGCCTCGGCCCGGCCGCCCCGTCTGGGAAGTGAGGAGCGCCTCTGCCCGGCCGCCCCGTCTGGGAAGTGAGGAGCACCTCTGCCCGGCCACCCATCGTCTGGGAAGTGAGGAGCGCCTCTGCCCGGCCACCCATTGTCTAGGAAGTGAGGGGCGCCTCTGCCCGGCCACCTATCGTCTGGGAAGAAGTGAGGAGCGTCTCTGCCTGGCCGCCCCGTCTGGGAAGTGAGGAGCGCCTCTGCCCGGCCGCCCCGTGTCTGGGAAGAAGTGAGGAGCGCCTCTGCCTGGCCGCTCCGTCTGGGAGGTCTACAATGGAGGCCAGAAGCAATGTGGGGGCTGGACGTGGTGGCTCACGCCTGTGGTCCCGGCACTCTGGGGGGCGAGGCGGGTTGATCACTTCGGGCTAGGAGTTCGAGACCAGTCTGGCCAACTTGGCGAAACATGAAAAATACAACAGACAAACCAACCAACCAACTCAGTGACAACAAAACAGGTCTACCCTGGAGTCATACTCTAATTTTTTCTATTTTCCTCCCTTTCTGATCCTTTATCCCACTTTCTTTTTCTTCCTCTTCCTTCTCCCTCTTCTTTGTCAAATAGAGGATTGAGTTATTATCACTGATCCACATAAAGTCCCTCTCTACCTTATTTTAACTCCCACCCCCCATTTCTATTCCCCGACTTCCCATGTGTAACCTTCCTAATATGTTTGATACGCATCTTTTTGTTTGTATGTATTTTTAGAAAATGTTTATTGTTTTTGTGTGCAAAAAAAAATTAATAAAAAAAAAAAAGATTAAAGACTTAAACATAAGACCAGAAACTATAAAATGACTAGAAGAAAATACAAGGAAACAATTCTGCACAGTGGTCTAGGCCAAGATTTTATGGGTAAGACTTTAAAAGTATAGGTAACAAAAACAGATAAATGGGACTATAGCAAACTAAAAAGCTTCTGCACAGCAAAATAAATAATTGAGAAATAAAAATTAAATCCCAAGTCCCCCAACTAACTGAAAAGAACCTCTCTCAACCAAGAGCATCCCAGATAAACCTTAAAAACTGTGTTCCTGGCTATGATGGATGAGGGGTTGGATATACCTGACTATGCTCCTTCTTTATTAACTTTTAACTAGAATTCTTTCCTAAGGACTGAGCAGAAACTAGCTCTGGAAAGTGAGAAAAGGATGACTCATTCCTTTATCATCTTTAGCCAATCATGTGAGGCCATGACCAGACTCCCTGTCTTTGCAGTTTCAATATGACAGCTCAGCAGCTTCATAATGCATCTCTTCCTAATAAAAGACCACTGACCAGAGAGTGGTTCTGGCCAGTTTACAGAGGATGTGCAATGAGGGTTTTCATGTCCTCTGTTTTACCATTTGATGTTAGAGGTCCAAAAACTCCACTCTTGGATCATGCTAACACTGCCATTTTTTGTACATGTGACTGATGAAGGGGCATGAAGCTCAATTGCACAAGTGCATGCATCTCCTTTCATAATTATTCATGACTATTCCTATAACTTATTGAATATGTATACTTAGCCAACCCATTCAGCATAAATTCTTGTCTTATGCTTCCCTCCCTCAAAGTGCTTGCTCTCGGCTCCTGGGCAGAGGCTACATATCCCAGCCTGTGGGATGGTCAGCCTGCAGGCTTCATTCCTTTATGAGAAATAAAGTCTTCCTTTCCAAATTTAGGAATCTCATGATTCTTCAATTGACATGTCCAACAGAGAGAAGAGACAACCTCTAGATGGGAGAAAATATTTGCAAACTATTCATTCAACAAGAGACTAATAAACAGAATATACAAGGAACTTGAATAACTCAAAAGCAAAAAAAAAAAAAACCAAATAATCCCATTAAAAAGTGAGCGAAAGACCTCAAACTATGAAACTACTATAAGAAAACATTGGGGAAAATCTCCAGGACATTGGTCTGGGCAAAGACTTCTTAAGCAATACCTCACAAGCACAGGCAACCAAAGTAAACATGGACAAATGGGATCACACCAAGTTAAAAAGCTTCTTCACAGGAAAGGATACAATCAACGAAGGGAAGAGACAACTCATAAAATGGGAGAAATATTTGCAGACTAGCCCTCTGACAAAGGATTAATAACCAGAATATATAAGGAGCTCAACAACTCTATAGGAAAATAAATCTAATAATTCAATCAAAAGATGGGCAAAAGATTTGAATAGACATTTATCAAAAATGTCATATAAATGGCAAAGAGGCATATGAAAAGGTGCTCAACATCATTGATCATCAGAGAAATGCAAATCAAAACTACAATGAGATATAGTCTTACGCCAGTTAAAATGGCTTAGATCCAAAAGTCAAGGAATAACAAATGCTGGCAGCCAGGCATGGTGGCTCACGCCTGTAATCCCAGCACTTTGGGAGGCCAAGGCAGGTGGATCGCCTGAGGTCAGAAGTTCAAGTCCAGCCTGGTGAAACCCTGTCTCTACTAAAAATACAAAAATTAGCCAGGAATGGTGGGGGGTGCCTGTGATCCCAGCTACTCGGGAGGTTGAGGCAGGAAAATTGCTTGAACCCAGGAGGTGGAGGTTTCAGTGAGCCAACATCGCACCACTGCACTCCAGCCTGGGCAACAGAGTGAGACTCCATCTCAAAAAACAAACAAACAAACAAACAAACAAAAACAAATGCCAGCGAGGATGTGGAGAAAAGGGAACCCTCGTATGCTGTTGGTGGGAATGTAAATTAGTATAACCACTATGGAGAACAGTTTGGAAAAAAACCAAAATAGGGCTACCATATAATCCAGCAATCCCACTGCTGGGTATATGCCCAAAAGAAAGGAAACCAGTATACCGAAGAGATATCTATACTCCCTTGTATGTTACAGCACTATTCATAATAGACAAGATATGGAATCAATGTAAGTGTCCATCAATGGATGAAAGGATAGAGAAAATGTGGTACCTATACACAATGGAGTACTATTCAACCATAAAAAGAGTAAGATCCTATCATTTGCAACATGTATGGAACTGGAGATCATTATGTTAAGTGAAATAAGCCAGGCACAGGAGACAAACATCACATGTTCTCAATTATGTGTGGGATCTAAAAATCAAAACAGTTGAATTCATGGACATAGAGAGTAGAAGGATGGTTACTAGAGTCTGAGAAGTGTAGTGGGGGCCGGCAGGGAGGCAGGGATGGTTAATGGGTACAAATAAATAGAAAGAATTTATAATACTATTTGATACATAACAGGGTGATTGTAGTCAATAGTAACTTAATTGAACATTTTAAAATAACTTTAAAGGATAAATGCTTTATAGTTTATAACTATAAAGTTATAAAGTTTATAACTCAAAGGATAAATGCTTGAGGGGATGGATACCCCATTCTCCATAATATGCTTATTTCACATTGCATGCCTGCATCAAAACACCTCACATAACCCATAAATACCATAAATATATACATCTACTGTGTACCTACAATTTTTTTTAATTAAAAAAAGTGAGCAAAGAATGTGAATAGACGACGTTTCTCAAATGATAACATAAAAATGGCCAACAGGTATTTGAAAAAAATGCTCAGTATCACTAATCATCACAGAAATACAAATCAAAACCACAATAAGCTATCATCTCACCCCAGTTAGAATAACTATTATCAAAAAGACAAAAAATAGTAAATTCTAGTGAGGATGTGGAGAAAAGGGATCAATTACACATTGTTGGTGGGAATGTAAATTAGTAGAGTCATTATGGAAAACAGTATGGAGGTTTCTCAAAAAACAAAAAGTAAAATCACCATATAATCCAGCAATCCCTCTACTGTGTATTTATCCAAAGGAAAGGAAATCAGTATACCAAAGGGATACCTGCTTCTCCATGTTTATTGTAGCACTATTCTCAATAACAAAGATATGCAATCAACCTAAGTGTCTATCAATGGATGAATGGTTAAAGAAAATGAGGTATGTATACACAATGGCATACTATTCAGCCATAAAAAATGAAATCTTGTCATTTGTGGCAACATGGATTTAACTTGAGATCACTGTGGTAAGTGAAATAAACCAGGCACAGAAATAAAAATATTGCATGTTCTCTCTCATATGTGGGAGCTACAAAAGTTGACCTCATGGACATAGCGAGTAGAACGGTGGTTGTCAGAGGCTTGGAAAAGGAGGGGATGAAGAGAAATTGGTTAATGGCTACAAACATACAGTTAGATAACAGGAATAAATTCTAATATTTGATAGCACAGTGGGGTAACTACAGTTAACAATAATTTATTTTATATTTCAAAATAGCTAGAAGAGAGAGTTTAAAATGTTCCCAAGATGAAGAAATGATAAATGTTTGAGGTGATGGATATCCTTAGTACACTGGTTTGATCATTACATATTGTATACATGCATCAAAAAATAGCATGTACCCCATAAACATGAACAATTATGTATCGAACAAAGAACTTTTTGTTTACATTCACAACTTGGCTAACCGGCACAAGAGGCCTAATGTGGCATTCTATTTTTGCTTTAGACATGCCTTTCTCACTAAGCTTAATCAAGCTTTTGATTTAAAGTGAGAGATGTGTAACTCTTTCTTTAATTTGAACACTTAGAGGCCAGTGTATGGTTATTGATTGGCTTAATTTCCATATTGTGTCTCGGGGAATAAGGAGGCTGGAGTCAAGAGAGAGAGACATGGAAATGGCCTGTTGGTGGAGCACGCAGAACTGACAACATTAATTAAGTCTGCCACCTCATGTGGGTGTGGTTCGTGGCATCTCAAAACAATTGCAATAGTAACATCAAATATCACTGATCACAGATCATCATTACAAATATAATAATAATGAAAAAGTTTGAAATACTGTGAGAGTTGCCAAAATCTGATACAAGACATGAAGTGAGCATATGCTGTTGAAAAAAGAATTGCATGATAAACCTGCACAACGCAGGGTTGCCAGAAACCTTCAATTTGTAAAAAAAAAATAAAAAAAAATCTGTGAAGTGTAATAAAGAGCAATAAAGAGAAGCACAATAAAATGAGGCATGCCTGCGTATCCAGTCACCTATTTAACATGTACTTGAAATCACAATAACCAAAATCAAACTCACTGATGAAATGGGAGAGTTCCTTGACCCCCTCTCACAGGACATGCAACAGGGATGTGACTCATCTGTTCAGTCACTGCCGCTGCTCAAACCCTTTATGGGAGGGGGAGCAGACAGACAGGTGCAGGAGCCCAAATGGGCGTGTGCCCTTTTAGCCTTGCTGTCCATGGACGGCTTGAGTGTTAACCAGCTCAGTGGGCCCTCTGCATTTCTGCAAGGGCAGAAGGTTGGTGTGACAGCTTTCTGTATCCCAAGCTCTTGTCCAGCTTCCTGGAAGAATCGGGTCACACGCGAACTTGAAGGATGAATGCTGGGGTTTTATTGAGTGGTGGAGGTGGCTCTCAGTGAGATGAATGGGGAGCCAGAAGCGGGGATGCAGTGGGAAGACGACCTTCCACTGGAGTTTGGCTGTCCAGTGGCCAAACTCCTCTCTGATGACCACTCTTAGCTGAACTCCTCTTGACATTCAGACATTCCTCCTCTTCTTTCTCTGCTGCGTTGTTCTGCCATTTGTCTGCTTGTCTCCTTGCCTTCTTGTCAGCTCATCTGCTTCTGGAGCCTGGGGTTCAGGGTTTATATGGATACAGGATAGGGGGGCATGATGGGCCAAAATGCAACTTTTTGGGCATGAAAACAGAAATGCCTGTTCTCACTTAGGGCCATGGGTCTCCGGGCTTGAGGGTGGGGCCTTTGTCAGGGAACTGCCCTCTTCTATCCAGTGTTTCCATCTCTTGTGTGTATCATTATCTCCTTTTGTCTCCAAACATGTACTTCTTCCAGTGCTCGCCAACTCAATAACATGGAACCCCATTCCTCCAGTGCAGCATACCAGAATTTGATCATTCTTGATAACTTGGTCTCCCAAATCCAAAATTGTTTGTATTGTCTAAATGGTCGCTGCATGCTTTGACCCCTGATTAATTCTCCAGCCTTATCTTGTGTGCTCATGCCAAACTTGCCTTCTTTCAATTCCTTTGGGACACCCAGGACACCCAAAAGTTTGGCCTCAGAGACTTTACATTGGTGTATCCTCTTCCTGGAATATTCTTCCTCCAAATCTTTACCTGCTAAGTTCCTACTTAACCTTTATATACCAGCTTAAATATTTCTTCTTTGAGTGAATCTTCCTGGACCCATCTGACTAAATTTGGTCTTCCATCCCACCTTCATATCCTGCTGGTTTATTTTCCCAGGGGAGCCCATAATTTCCCTTGATAGTACTTGACAACTGAAATGAGTGACTGAGGTATAAGTCTCAATCACTGCGGTTTATTTTAGGGCGTGTCTGTGAAGAACACGAATCACAGATACATCCGTGGCTGTTTTTCTGAAGAGGTTTTCAGGAGATTTTGTATTTGTATACTTCCTTAAATCGGGGAAGGCATGTAGGAAGAGAGGCAGGTAGGTGTTTGGGTGAATAGTTGCATTCATGTGAGATACTAGTTAGTGCTCAGTAAATCTACATTTTATATAAGATAAAGCGAATGTCTGGAAAGAAAAAGGGAGTAAAAGATAAATCAATTATGCAGAAGTCTCTAGGTAGGTGGAGGAAGGAGTCTTGACTTTGTTCTGCACCTGGGAGGACAAGCTTGTAATGACATTATCAGTGTAGAATCAAACAGACTTTAGTATTAGGAGCTAGACTTAGATTGTAGACCTAAAGTCACATGTGGCATACCCTTGTTTATGGAAAGCCAACAAATAACTTAGTTGGGCAGGGTGGGGGGCGGGCAGTCCTTCACAGATATCTGAGACCTTTTACCTTTCCGTGGAGATCTAGCTGATGCATAATATGTTAGGAACAGCTATTCATTTGGAAGAATGACCTTCCCTTTTGCATTAGAAGTTTGGGGGCTCCTGAGGATTTAAAATTTTCCTTTACACACTCTATCACAATTTTAAGTATTTATTTGTGAGATTGTTTACATAATGTCTGTCTTCACTACTTGACTGTAAATTCCACAAGTATTGCTCTTGTTTATGCCCTCAACACTGAGAACTGACACATAGGAGGCAGTTAATAAATATTTGTTCAGTGAATATATGTATAAATGAGTGAATGAGTACAGTTTTTCTCAAAAAGCATATATTCCTCTCTTAAAGAGGAAGGGCCTTCTCAGTTTGGGAATCTACTTCAGGGTCTGATGAATAGATACTCTGAAAGATTAAGAGCTATCTTTGATGGCCGGGCGCGGTGGCTCACGCCTGTAATCCCAGAACTTTGGGTAGGCAGAGGCGGGTGGATCACCTGAGGTCAGGAGTTCCAGACCAGGCTGGCCAACAAGGGGAAACCCCGTCTCTACTAAAAATACAAAACTTAGCCAGGTGTGGTGGCATGCGCCTGTAGTCCCAGCTACTCAGGAGGCTGAGGCAGGAGAATCGCTTGAACCTGGGAGACGGAGGTTGCAGTGAGCTGTGATCATGCCACTGCACTCCAGCCTGGGTGACAGAACAAGATGGTCTCAAAAAAAAAAAAAAAAAAAAAAAAGGCTCTCTTTCAGAACTCAGTAAAGTTCTCAACAATGTTCCAAGTTATTTTTACCTTCCAAGTTTGAGCTAAGTATTATACTATGTTGTTCTCTTTTGCCCACAGTCCTCTCCCTAGGTTTTTCACCAGCTTTTCTTTAACCTGAGAAGAGTCAAAAGGAAAAACACAATAAAAATATTCGCTATATTTTCCTGAGAATCTAAAACATTTGAAGTTTGCTTAGAGATTTGGCTGAAGCTTTGGATTGTTTCCAAGTTTGGCAATCAATTTATCTGGGGCTAATTCAGTTTTCACAAGGTTGTTTTTTTTTCCTCAACTTTCAGTTTCAACATGAGAGCTGGAGTTACCCTCCTCGTGGTTCAAATGGAGCAGTTAAACTCAGGGCCCAAGGTGGAAAATCTGACATAAGGAATCTATGCTTCCAAACCTCGTGACACCTGGTGGTTATGTTCCAGATTCTGGCTCCTGGGTCCACGGGATCTGTAAGCTCTGGTCTTTCCAAAAGTCTTGTCATAGTAGTAGGGGAAAGGAACACTTCTTAGGGACAGTGAAAGGGAAACACTAACCTGTCTACTTTCTTCCAGACATCAGAAGTGAAAAGTAAGATAGAGGCATTTCTGCCCTTGTCTGACTCAGTAGGACAGTGTCAGGATTTGTTTAGAGAGAGAAATTGACCATCCTTAAAAAAAAAAAAAAAAAAAAAAAAAAAAAAAAAAACCCTTATGCTCCCTACTGTCGGTCTCAAGTGCATGGCTTAGTTCCAAGCCCTAGGCCTTTCTCATTTCAACACCAAACTCTACACTGGCTTTTGAGATGAAGACAGGGGTTATAGATCTGCAGAACAGCAGAGTAGCTGCTGAGTGCTTGAAGAGCCCATTCTAAACCTCCCTTTTCTCTGCCCAAGTATCCACAACACCTTCCCTGTACTGAGTTGTTCTGGACCAGGCTCCATTGTTATTCAGCCATGCCCAATCCCTGGGAAGCTGACATACAGTAGAAAATGGAGTGATAATTATGCAGCCAGTCTCTGTAGGACTTTTAGGGGAAGAACAGTCTTCCTAGGAAGTTAGTTGCCTAGTCATTTGCTTTAGTATAAAATTTTTATATATATTATATATATATAAATGGCTGCTGCGACCAGAGGGAGGGAGGCCAGAGGATGGGAATACGGTCAATGTTTTACTGATGACTTGGTTATCCAGCGGTGATCAAAACCTCCAATGGCTACACCAGCTAATGCTGTCCATGAGAAGGCTGAAAGGATCTTCAGAGACTGTCATGCTTAGTTCTTGCTTGTTTACTTGGCTAAAAAAACAAATACTCCGCTGGTTTCCCTGGGAGTTATTACAGTTTGTAAGCAATGATAACAGTTAAAATTCTGCACTATCATGCTAAGGTTTACAAGGTTCTGTTTCTAGATTTCTGTTCCTGGAGACTCTCTACTTGGACACCTCCTCCAGCCTAAAGATCCCAGAAACATCATGAGGAGCTCTCATAGGGACTGTTGGATAGAAGCAACTCTGTTGCCACACTGAAGACCAAATTCTGGAGACCTAGCATGGGAATCCAAGCCTGAGGAGTGCTGCAGAAGATAAGTACAGACTCCTCAAAGGTGTGACAAAAGCCGAGGACTTGGAGTCAAGAGACCTGTGTGCAAATCTGCCTTTCATTATAACTGTTTGATCCGGGTTAAATCAGTTAACTGCTTTGAACTTCAATTCCTCTTTCTGTAAAACAGGAATAAAATTACAGTACCTACTTCACAGTTGTAATTAATGAAGAAACAAATGCACAAAGGATCCAGTATACAGTAGATGATCAGTATCAGTGACTTGTATCAGAACTTCTTTCTTACAACTGCTGTGCCTTACAAATGCTGCCCAGCTCTCCATAAGGGACCCATGGTAGAAATGACACTGCTCTTCAGGTCCTTCTTACAATTTTCAAGGCAATATTTGAAAAATTCTGAACTGATCCTGGAATGGCAACCTTCTTTTCTCCACCTATCGAAACCCTATTCGTAACCGTGGACCCAATTCAAGTGTCAACCTCATTGCACATATTCCTCAAATACTTTTTAGATCTTACCTAGGGACTAAGGGAAGAGTTCCTCAAGGAAGAGATGCTTGAGCTGAGAGATGAAAGCTGAGTGAGAGTATCCTAGGGAAGGGGAGAGGAGATTATATTCTGGGTAGAGGAGACAATATATGTAAAGATCTTCAGGCAAAAGGTAATCTAGTTTGTTGGAAAAACTGAAAGAAAACCAGGACAGTGAGGCTAAAGCACAGGGAAGGCCAAAAGCCTTATAAATAGAGTAGTTGTGCATGGCTGTGCAGTTGGAGCACAACACAAACGTACCCTGTCAAAGGGGCATGTGAGGACGGAAACCCAGCCTGTGTTCTCCTTGCTAAACCATGCATTTATTGGGCTCTATCTACCCAGAAGGAATGCCTTTTTCTACTTTGTCCACCCTTGTTTTAATTTTCAGAAAGATAAACAAAAGTTAGCAGCATCTCTTACGAAGCCATGCATGTTCTGGCTCCTACCTATCACACCATTCTTACCTGGAACTCTTACCCCCATTCTCTTCTTTGTGCTCCATCCACACAGGTCTTCTGCATCCTCAGGACTTTGCATTTGTTTTGCTTGTTATATTGAGTTTCACTATCATCTACCCAGTACAATGCTTGGCATACTATTGAGGCTTGATAATTGTGTCTTAGCGTTGAGTCCGTGACCTGAGGCTTATTTGGCTCCATCAAAGTCTGGACCTGAACCAACCGCAATTGGGTTAGACCTGCTCTGATCTTCAGGCTAGTGAGGCTGGTACAATGCCCATTTCTAAGTGCTGGGAGCAGCGAATCTTCTTACCTAGGCATGGCAAAGGAGGCACTTTTTGTCTTGGGGCTGCTAAAATCTTTAGAGATTGAGAGAGTCACAAGGGCTTCTTAATACAGGCAATATTAATTTTTTTTCTACATGAGATTGAAAGAATTGAGGAATGTGGTTGTTTCAGACTTTCCTACACTTCAAAACTCAGAAGAGCTTTCTCTAAGGATACATTACAACATATTCAACAAGAGTCTGCCCATCAGCCTAGATTTCTGAAAGAATGATAAGCTCCTACTGCAACCATTTGTTCAACAAATATTTATTGAGCACCTACAATAATTAATAAAATAGGCATGATCTTTGACTTCACAGAACTTAGATTTTCGTGCCATGTTCAGAAATGTCTGTGGGATTATTTTACAGGGGAAATGTGTTTTCTTAAGGTGCCAAATGCTCATTGGCAGCTTATATAGCAACTAATAGGGCACAAGAAGGGTCAGCCTTCCTGGGGTCCAAATCCTAGTGGATTCTACCATTTGAGAGCTGTGCTACTACCTTGGGCAGGTTACCTTTTCTTATTTTCAATTTTCTCACCTGTAAATGAGAATAATAATGCTTTAACCTCATAGAGTTGATATAAAGATTAAACAAAGTATAATATGTAAAAGAATGTAGCCTAGTGCCAAATCAATAAATACTTTTATATAATACAACATACCCTTTTGTTTTATGGAAAATGAAAATTATTTTTAAGATAAAATTTATCTAGGAAATAGGTCCATTTCTCAGGAACTCAGAATAGTAATCAGAGGAAATGCCATGGCTATGGGAAATGTTTCCTATTATGTCCTGATCCAGGTTGTTATTTTCTTGAGATAGAAACCTTTATCTTGGTGTCTGCCAACCAACCCCAGTGCCTAGCATAGTGCCTGGGAGCACTGCAGATAGAGGACTTGTCCTGTTAATTTCTGTACTCTTACGGACTGGTATAGTGTCTAGAACAAAGTATGCATATTATTCGGTTGGTGCAAAAGTAAGTGCAGTTTTTGCCATTACTTTCAGTGGCAAAACTTAATAGCTATATAAGCTTACTTTTGCACCAACTTAATAGCTGTATAAACTTATTTCATTCTCACAACAACCCTCTAAAATGATGCTATTATTATCCTTATTATCAGATGAGGAAGCTAAGACACAGACAGATTAAGTCAATTGCCCTAAATTACCAAGCTAAGAGTGATAGAGCTGGAATTTAAACCAAGCAGCCTAGCTCTTAGCCTGCATGGTACACCCAACACAATCAGATAGGAAGTGATTACTAGATATTTGCTGAAGAAATGCAATTGCAAGAAAATGTAAATTATGATCACTTAAAGGAAGAAGTCTATTATACATGTGTGCTTAATACAATAGCCATATTCTGAAAAGTTAGATAAAAATCAATTCTTTGTAAATTTCATGCATTTCACTAGTGTGCCCAGCACATTGTAGTTTGAAAAAGTAACCCATACTGAGCTTTAAGGGTTCCTGCTATTCAGAGTAAATTGCGGTGATCCATTTTGTTGTGTCCTTTTGTCAAGTCAGTAATCACCTCCTAAATTGTCTGATTTATAATAGTTTTTTTTCACACACTGGCTTTTTCTTTTTTTTGAGACGGAGTCTCGCTCTGTCGCCCAGGCTGGAGTGCAGTGGCGCAATCTCGGCTCACTGCAAGCTCCGCCTCCCGGGTTCACGCCATTCTCCTGCCTCAGCCTCTCCGAGTAGCTGGGACTACAGGCGCCCGCCACCACGCCCGGCTAATTTTTTGTATTTTTAGTAGAGACGGGGTTTCACCGTGGTCTCGATCTCCTGACCTCGTGATCCGCCCGCCTCGGCCTCCCAAAGTGCTGGGATTACAAGCGTGAGCCACCGCGCCCGGCCCACACTGGCTTTTTCTAAAGCAGGAAGGGCTGGTATATATCCTTTTGTAGATCTTGTTCCGATCACCTATTAAACGGCCCCTCCCTACCCCCCCCCCCCCCCCCCCCCCCCCGTCAACTGGAAGGCTAGAGAGACAGCTGGTGCCCTCTTCTGGGGGTTTAGGGCTGTTGCATACATTGGGCCCACCACGGGGCATTTCCAGAAAACAATTATGTCAACTACTTTTCAAGTCTGATGATAAGAATAGGGTTGGATTTTTATTCTTTCTTTGAAATAAGAAATTATATCTTTCCGAAAATAAGAAAGTTGACTGTAGTGTCCAGAACAAAGTATGCATATTACATGCATAAGCTTATTTCATTCTCACAACAACCCTCTAAAATGGTGCTATTAATATCCATTTTAGAAAATGAATAGATAGGAGACTCAGCCAGGCGAGTCTCCTGAAGCCCTGTTGGGTAGAGGGATGGAATTCCACTGCGGTGCTGAGAAGACGCTTCCTTCAGTCAGATATATTTTATGTATTTATTTATTTATTCATTTATTTATTTATTTTGAGACAGAGTCTCACTCTGTCGCCCAGGCTGGAGGGAGGTGGCTCGAACTCAGCTCACTGCAACCTCCGCCTCCCAGGTTCAAGCAATTCTCCTGCCTCAGCCTCCCGAGTAGCTGGGATTACAGGCATGTACCATCATGCCCGGCTAATTTTTTGTATTTTTAGTAGAGACAGGGTTTCACCATGTTGCCCAGGCTAGTCTCAAACTCCTGGCCTCAAGTGATCCACCTGCCGCGGCCTCCCAAAGTGTTGGGATTACAGGCCTGAGCCACCGCACTCGGCCTCAGTCAGATATACTTTATGTATACTTTAAAATCGCATGCTATTAATGATAAAATTGAGCGCTTGAGGATTATCTACGTGCTAGATACTTTAGATACGTTATCTCATTTAACAGAAGTGCAAACAATATCCCCAATTTACAGTTAAGAAAACTGAGAAGCAGAGAGGTTAAGCATTGGCCAAAAAATAACAGAACCAGGAATTTAAACTCAAATCATGCTCTTTCCAGTGTAATATGTTTTCTCTTTCTACTTCTTATGATCCTGTATCAAAATCCCACTACTAAAAGAGATGGCAAGGAAATGTCCTTGACATATGTAAACCCAAGCCAACATCACTGAAACATCAAAGAGAACCATGCCCCAAACCTCTATATGGACCTCTTGCTAGTTGTTCTGACATCTTGGGTTTTTTTGTTTGTTTTTATGTAGTTGTGTTGAATTCTTTTTTAATATAGTTGTTTTGAATAGAAAGATAGGAAGTGGGCTGGGCGCGGTGGCTCACGTCTATAATCCCAGCACTTTGGGAGGCCGAGGCAGACGGATCACCTGAGGTCGGGAGGTCGAGATCAACCTGACCAACATGGAGAAACCCCGTCTCTACTAAAAGTACAAAATTAGCCGGGCGTGGTGGCACGTGCCTGTAATCCCAGCTACTCGGAAGGCTGAGGCAGGACAATCGCTTGAACCAGGGAGCCAGAGGTTGCGGTGAGACAAGATCGCGCCATTGCACTCCAGCCTGGGCAACAAGAGCGAAACTCCGTCTCAAATAAAATAAATAAATAAATACAGATAGGAAGTGGTGTTCGCTCTCCAACACCACTGCCGCCTCTCGCTTGCCGAGCTCCAGCCGAAGCAGAAGGGGGATAACTAAGGAGGTCTCTATACCATGGCTCGTACAAAGCGGACTGCCCGCAAATCTACCGGTGGTGTAGCACCAAGGAAGCAACTGGCTACAAAAGCCACTCGTAAGAGTGCGCCCTCTACTGGAGGGGTGAAGAAACCTCATCGTTACCGACCTGGTACTGTGGCACTCCGTGAAATTAGACATTATCAGAAGTCCACTGAACTTCTGATTCGCAAACTTCCCTTCCAGCGTCTGGTGCGAGAAATTGCTCAGGACTTTAAAACAGATCTGCGCTTCCAGAGCACAGCTATCGGTACTTATAGGAGGCAAGTGAGGGCTATCTAGTTGGCCTTTTTGAAGACACCAACCTGTGTGCTATCCATGCCACACGTGTAACAATTATGCCAAAAGACATCCAGCTAGCACGCCACATACGTGGAGAACGTGTTTCAGAATACACTATGATGTGAAACATTGCATTCTCAAAAAAAAAAATTATCTTCTTCCTGTTATTGGTAGTTCTGAACGTTAGATATCTTTTTTCCATGGGGTCAAAATCTACCTAACTATATGATTGTGAGTGGAAAAATAGGAGACAGAAATCAGGTATTGACAGTTTTTCCATTTTCATTTGTGTTTGAATTTTTAATATAAATGTGGAGACATAAAGCATTAATGCAAGTTAAAATGTTTCAGTGAACAAGTTTCAGCGGTTCAACTTTATAATAATTATAAATAAACCTGTTAAATTTTTCTGGACAATGCTAGCATTTGGATTTTTTTTAAACAAGTTAATTTTTTATCGACGGCAACTAAATAGTGTTTGTAGAATTTTTTATCATACAGTAGATTCCATCCATTCACTATACTTTTCTAACTGAGTTGTCCTACATGCAAGTACATGTTTTTAATGTTGTCTGTCTTCTGTGCTGTTCCTGTAAGTTAGCTATTAAAATACATTAAACTATCAAAAAAGAAAGATAGGAAGTTTAAACTGGTAACAGACAGAGGTTAAAGAACAAAGAAAATGTTGGGAAGCAGGGAAGGGGTTAGGAAAGGAGGGAGTTGTGTGGAAATAGAGTACAGCATCTTCTTGGCTGCCGCTCTACAACTCCTGAGCCTAGAAGTGGCATATCAGGTTGAGCCCCAGCTTTCTGGGGAATTCAGCTTGCATCAAATGTAATAATAACTAACCTACATCTAGTACTTACTTTGTGCCAGGCACTCTTTTAAGTGCTTTACATCTATTAACTCATTTAATCCTCACAAAAATCCTATTTTACACGTTAGAACATTGTAGCAGAGAGAGGCTATGATTTTCATTTTACAGATGAGGAAACTGAGGCACAGAGGAGTTGAGTAGTTTATCCAAGGTCAAGCTAACAAGCGGTGGAATTGGAGTTTAAATTTAGGATTCTGCCTCCAGAGCTGTGTTCTCACCCGCCATGATATGGAGTTAACCCTTGAACAACAAGAGTTTGAACTGCAGATATTTTTCCATAAATATATTAGAACATTTTTGGAGATTTTCAACAATTGGTAAAAATTGCAGATGAACTGTGTAGCCTAGAAATATCAAAAAACTTAAGAAAAAGTTACATATGTTATGAATGTATAAATATATGTATAGACTAGTCTATTTTATTATTTTCTACCATAAAATACACACAAATCTGTTATAAAAAGTTAAAATGTATCAAAATTTACACATCCACAGACCATACATGGTGCCATTCACAGTCAAGGGAAATATAAACAAATGTAAAGATTCAGTATCAAATCATAACTGCATGAAATTATGTACCCACCTCGTCTTGCCATGGTGGTGAGCTCAAGTGTTGAGAGTATTGGCTTAAAATGCCACCATGTGATGCTAATCATCTCCCCTTGAGTGGTCCTTTTTAACAATAAATTGCATATGGAGATAAAAAGTGATCTCTCTTGAGGCTGCAGTGAGCCGTGAGCATGCCACTGCATTCCAGCTTGGGCAAAAGAGTGAGATTCTGGCTCAAAAAAGAAAAAAAGCCACCTCTGGTAGTTCTCCTGTACGTTTCACCGTGTACGTTTCATCGTGTTTAGTGCAATACTGTAAACCATGAATAACACCATGGGACTCACATGAAGTGCCACTACTGCTTCCAGAAGTGCTCCTAAAAAGCAAAGTCATGACATTCCAACAAAAAGTTGAATTGGTTAATATGTATCATAGATTGAGATCTGCAGCTGTGGTTACCTGCCATTTCAGACAGACGATGTAAAACTTAGAGTACTGATAAATACAGTACAATACTGTAAATGTATTTTATGTTTTTAAATCATTTTTTTGAGACAGGGTCCTACTCTGTCACCCAGGCTGGCTGGAGTTCAGTGATGCCATTACGGTTCAAGCAATTCTCCCACCTCAGCCTTCTGAGTAGCTAGGACCACAGGTACATGCAGCATCCTGGCTAATTTTTGTATTTTTCATAAAGACGTTGTTTCAGCATGTTGCCTAGGCTGGTCTCAAATTCCTGGGCTCAAGCAATCCTCCCACCTCAGCCTTCTGAGTAGCTAGGACCACAGGTGCATGCACCATCCTGGCTAATTTTTGTATTTTTCATAAAGACGTTTCAGCATGTTGCCCAGGCTGGTCTCGAACTCCTGGGCTCAAGCAATCCTCCCTCCTTGGCCTCCCAAAGTGCTGGGATTACAGGTGTGAGCCACTGCCCCTGGCCTTAAAATCATTTTCTTTTCTGTGGCTTACTTCATTGTAGGAATACAGTATATAAAACATACGACATACAAAATATGTTAATTGATTGTTATCCATAAGACTTCTAGCCAACAGTGGGCTATTAGTATAGTCATCCCTCCTCTCTGTAGACATGAGAGATTGATTCCAGGACCTCCTGCAGATACCAAAGTCTGCACATATTCAAGTCACATGAAGTCTATTTTTCAAAACCCACACATACAAAAAGTCAGTCCTCCATGTAAGTGGGTTTTGCATCCTGAGAATACTGTATTTTTGATCCATGTTTGGTGGAAAAAAAAAATACGTGTTTAAGTGGGCTCGTGAAGTTCAAACCCATGTTGTTCAAGGTTGAAGTGTAGTTAAGTTTTTGGGGAGTCAAGTTATACCAAACTCTGACTGCATGGGAGATGGGGGGGATTAGCACCCCTAACCCCCATATTGTTCAAGGGTCAACTGTATTGCCTCTTCCAATATGTTGTAAGAATAAGTATTGTTTCAGAAAAGATTTACTTCAAGGTATATATGGGTGTGTGCTTGTGTTTGTAATGGGTAGCAATGTAAAATGTATTCATTTTTGTAAGTCACAGACAAAAGTATCTAAAAGCGCTACTGCTTTAGCAATAGCATTGCTGAATTGTATATCTTCAGCCTTAACAGAGATAATGCCAGATTGCTCTCCAAAATTATTATACCAAATCACACTCTCAACAGCAGTGTGAGATGTTCCATATCTCTCTATATAGATATTCTATATATTATACCTATGTTCCATATTCTCACCTGAACTTAATAATGCCAGACTTTTAATGTGCTATCAATCCATTTAATGTGCTATCAATACTGGGTGTTGAATAGTATCTTAATGTTGTTTTCAGTTGAGTTTTTCTGATTTCCAGTACATCTTTTCATACATTTGACCATGTAAATTTTGCCTATTGTAAATCATCTGTTTATATCCCTTACTTGTATATTATACAATACAACCCTTACAACAGCTGTCTGAAGGAGCCAGCAGTATAGATGAAGAAACTAAGTCTGGGAGAAACGTTGCTTAAAGTAACCCAGCTAATGAGTTTTTGAGCTGAAATTTGAGTCCAGATGTAGAGGATCCCTAAGCCTATGCCTTTTGTTTTACACTATATGCCAGGGACCAAGGTCATGTTAGAAAAAAAAAGAGGAAGAGAACAAATAAATTTGAACATGTAACCCTATGTCTTGCGTCTAATTAGGCTTTGTGCAATTAACATAGATTATTTCCTTGCATCCTCACAACCTGTGAGGTAAAACGTGTTATCTCCATTCTACAGATGAGAAAACTAAGGTGTAGAGAAGTGAATAAATTTGCCTTGGAAGGGTTAAATTACAGCTAGAAATTTGCCTTGGAAAGGTTAAATTACAGCTAGGGACAGAATTGCAACTCAAACACAGATCTGCCTGATTACCAAGTCCATGCCTGTTCCACAATAATGTCTGTCCATAGATATTCCTGGTGTAAGGTAAAGGCCTGCCACAAATCAAGCCTGACTCATCATCTCCTAGAGCCAGGTCCTGACCTGCTTCCCCAGTTTCTCTCCAGATCCCCATATGTTTCTACTTCGGTACGGCCAGGACTATACCTACTATCTTTCTGCAGAATAATTGTCTGAGGGAGCCTTAAAACAGGCCGAGCCCTGCTGCTTCACATTAACCATCTGGGCTAGGTTAGCTCCCATAGATTACTCTTCCACTTCCTCAGGCTTCTCTAATGAAGCCCAATAAGGATCTCAACACCTTCCAGGGTAAACCAGAAAATTATAAGTCAGAGTCCTTAAACGTGGCTGCACATTAAAATCACTTGTGAACTTAAAAAAATCCTGATGCACTAGTTACAACCCAGGCCCATTACATCAGAATGGTCACCCAGGCATTCAGAATAGTTAAAGCTTCCCAGATGATTCCAATCTACAGCCAAGATTGAGAACCACTGTTACGGCATCTTCTTCAAGCTCCAGCAGCCATATGCAGTAGTTTCCACATTTTAGGTTTTCATAGGAACTTCTTGGAGCACTTGTAAAGACCCAGCTTTCTGGACACCACCCCAGAGAATCCTGGTTCAGACCCAGGAGTCTACATTCTTAATAATCACCCCAGATAGTTTCAGTGCAGATTATTAGCAGACAATATTTTGAGAAATGCTGCATTAGAGGCATGGAAGTAGGATGGGAACAGGAGGCCTCTGGCCCTTTAAGGATGGATTAAGGGACTACTTTTAAGGGTGTAGGGGCAAGTAGGATCAGGCTGCTTTTTTTCATTCTAGTGGATAAGTTAAGGAAGTGGGTCCTGAAATGGACCTCTTCTTTTAAGTTACCTGAGCCTCTCAATAGGTACTATCTTGTTCTCAGCCCGGGAGAGCGGGAGGGGCATGCTGCCTTGTCCCATCTTCTGTTTCTGTTTCTTTTGATGCAAAGAGGCCAAGTTATGAGGCAACTTTGGCCCAGGAGATCCTCTTAGAGAAAGCAACATAGGGCCTGCCTGCCTTTCTTTTTCTTGCCCCATCCTTGGTTGTGGAACCAGGGTGCAGTTATCTGCATGAAAGGAAACGGTCAGAGTGACGTCCCTTGAGCTTGTGTTGGGGCCTGTTGTTGAACACTAAGCCTTTCAAGATGGTCCTCCTCAGTATTCTTAGAATTCTTTTTCTTTGTGAACTGGTGCTTTTCAGGGAACACAGGGCCCAAATGGCAGAAGGAGGGCAGTCCTCTATTGCTCTCCTGGCTGAGGCCCCTACCTTGCCCCTAATTGAGGAGCTGCTAGAAGAATCCCCTGGCAAACAGCCAAGGAAGCCCCGGCTCCTAGGGCATTCACTGCGGTACATGCTGGAGTTGTATCAGCGTTCAGCTGACTCTCATGGGCACCCTAGAGAGAATCGCACCATTGGGGCTACCATGGTGAGGCTGGTGAAGCCCTTGACCAATGTGGCAAGGCCTCGCAGAGGTGAGTTGTTATGCCCCCATACTGCCCTGGAAGGGAGAGAAGTGGAGAGGAATGTAGAGAAAAGGGAATTGGTGGGTTTACTGTCAGGCTTTGTTGCCTTGTGGGCAGGTTGTTTCTTTAGGCTTGGTTTTCAAAAGATGGCAAGCTTGGGAGAAGCCAGCGCCAAGCCTACTTGCCTTTAGGGCATCAACTTAAGAACAGATTGCCTTGGTGCCTACTGAGAAATCTTTCCCAGGCCCCAGGACAACTGAGTGATATGCCATCACCTATCTTTCACAGAAACTTTTATTGCTTGTGATAGTTCTGAAAACTGTAATTGAGACATATCCAGCTATATTCTTGTGGAGGGCTATTTAAGTGGCGTTTTGCTCTTAGAGTACAGGTTGCTGATTTGGGGAAACTTATAAGGCCTCAGAAAGGACATAAATAAGCTAACATCTGAGGGTCTGTATACCTGACTCTGTAAACATCTGCTACTGTATTTAATTCTTAATGAAAGCTACTATCTTAGCTGTCTTGATGCAATTAGCCTAATTTTAAAACTAAGGCATGGAGAGGTTAAGTAACTTGCAAATGGTACACAGATAGTGGGTCGCACAGATGGGATTTCAGCTCAAGTCTGTCTGATTCTAAAGTCTGTCGGTAACTTCTTAAGTCTTTAAATGCAGTATTCCAATATCCTTGTACCCCCAACAGTTTTTCTACTTGGGCCATATTGCTACTTTGGGATTGTGGTACTAAGTGTATTTTGGAAACTTTTTTTGTCCCCATCATGCTTGATTTTGCTTTTAACATTTGCATCAGACATTGTTCCAGGACAACAGTGGGCTATTGAAGTGTAGGACTCTCTAGGGAATGCAGGCAGTCATCAACTTCAAGGAATTCTTGGGAACCTAGTAAGATCAATCTGTGGCCTTCACTAGTCTGAGATGAAAAGAGACAGGACTTAACCCCCTCCCCAAGCAAAACAATAAATATTCTCGTACCTAACCCTTACTGTGAGATTACTGTGTGCCAGGCATTGCACAAAATGTTTTATAAACATTATCTTAATCCTCACAACTACCAGATTAGATAGGTAGTATTAACATGCCTACTTGATAGGTGAAGAAACTGAGGATCAGAGTCACTTACCCATGTCATACAACTAGTAATTGCTAGAGCCAGGTATCAAACCCAGGCTCTCAGGCCCAAAGCGTGTGTGTTAATCATCTTGCTGTTCTGACTCCCCACTGGATTTTAATTGAGTGCCAGGCAGTGTGTTTGGGTTGGGTATATAGAGGCAAATACTTTCCCGACCTCTAGAAGTTCCCAGTATAGTGGAATGGATAGATAATTACATAATAATGTTACGGTATGCCAGGTGCTTTGGAAAGGATAAACAGTAGGGTTCCCAGGACCTATGAGAAGAAATGGCTCATTGCTTGAAGTTAAGAGACTGTTGGAAGGCCTCATGGAGGAGGTAGTACTTGAAATTGACCTTGCAGAAGGAGCAAAGAGGTCATGCATTGAGGCAGATAAGTGCATTCTGATTTAGGAAAGAGAAAATGGTGTGGGTAGAGATTCATTGAACAAATATTCATTTGGCACCTACTGAGTACTAGGCATACAGATGTGATCAAGATAGGTAAAACCCGTACTCTCATGGAACATATGTTCTCACAGGGGAGACAAATAAGCACACACAGTTAAATTGTGAATTGTGGTATGTGCTATCAAAGGATTAAGTAGGTTGCTAAGATAGAGAATGGCAACGAAACCTTCCCTTTCCATGGAGTTGTCAGGGAATGTATCTTTGAAGAAGTGCCATTTGAGCTCAGGTCTATAAGATAAACTAGGCATGAGAAGAGTAGGGAGAAGCCTGATTTAGGCAGAGGAACAACAGGTGCAAATGCCTAGAGGGTGAAAACAAGTTTGTTCCAATTGAAGAACAGAGGAAAATCAGTATGGCTGGATCCTCATGAGCATTGGGATATGAGGCTAATGAGAAGCAGGGACTTGTAGGCTGTGATAAGGGATCTGGATCCTAAGTGCAGCAGAAAGTTGCAAAAAAACAAGCACTTTGGGAGGCCAATATGGGAAGATCACTTGAGCCCAGGAGACTGAGACCAGCCTGGGAAACATAGGGAGACATGTCTCTACAAAAAATAAAAATACATTAGCTGAGTGTAGTGGTGCACACCTGTGGTCCCAGCTACTCAGGAGGCTGAGACCAGAGGATCATTTGAGCCTGGGAGGTTGAGACCAGAGGATCATTTGAGCCTGGGAGGTTGAGATTGCCGTGAGGCATGATTGTGCCACTGCACTCCAGCCTGGGTGACAGTGAGGCCCTGTCGCAAGGAAAAAAAAAAAAAAAACACAAATTAAGAAAAAATTAGGCTTGTACAGATGATGTGAGGCTAGAAAGGAGGATGCCTAGAATTAGGCATGTATCCTGGTCTCACTGTGGAATATACTGGTATCTAGGGACTCTGGAAAGGATCCAGAGACAGATGACAGGTTCAATCACACAGGATGTGTGATTCAGCCCTTTCCCTGAAAAGCTTTGACCAGACCCTTCCTGGCTCTGATTCTTAGCAACCCCATCCTGCTTCAGGAAACATGTGATGTCAAGGTCTCAAAGAAAAGGGCAGTTTCTCCCCAGACAGCCTGCTAGAGGTTTGGGTTGAGTTCCTTTATAGCCAGGGTGGAGCAGGTTTAAGGGTGGGCCTCTAAGAAAGATTACTGTAAGATGGGAGTGTGGAATAACTTGAGAAAGCAAATACAAGCCTGGCTTGGATTTGTGTGAATAATGTCTAGTGCCCCAAGCCCAAGGGTATATTAAGCATGAGTTGGAATTTGACCTTTTATTTATTTATTTTTTTTTGAGACGGAGTTTCGCTCTTATCATCCAGGCTGGAGTGAAGTGGCGTGAACTCAGCTCACTGCAACCTCCGCCTCCTGGGTGCACACCATTCTCCTGCCTCAGCCTCCCAAATAGCTGGGATTATAGGTGCTCGCCACCACACCTGGCTAATTTTTTGTATTTTTAGTAGAGATAGGGTGTCGCCATGTTGGCCAGGCTGGTCTCAAACTCCTGACCTCAGGTGATCCGCTTGCCTCGGCCTCCCAAAGTGCTGGGATTAGAGGCGTGAGCCACCACGCCCAGCCGGAATTTGAACTTTTAAAGATATTCTGGGGCTGGGTGCAGTGGCTCAAAGGGCTGCTAATCCCAGCACTTTGGGAGGCCAAAGGGGGCAGATCGCTTGAACCCAGGAGTTCGAGACCAGCCCGGCAACATGGCAAAACCCTGTCTCTACAAAAAACAAAACAGAAAAAGCTGGGCATGGTGGCACGTACCTGTAGTCCTTGCTATCCATGGGGGCTGAGGTGAGAGGATCTCTTGAACCTGGGAAGTCAAGGCTGTAGCGAGCCATGATTGTGCCACTGTACTCCAGCCTGGGTGACACAGGGAGACTCTGGAAAAAATAATTCTGGAACATCAAGATGTAAAAGAACTTCTATGTTAAAAATGCCACATGTAATGAAGAATTCCAGGCTTGTGGATTCAGTGGAGAAGGACTAGGTGAACAATATACAAATTAACATGGAATTATTTACTGATAAGATGTCTGAAGATGAGAGGTGGCTTTTTCCTGAGGTGCCAGGCTTTTGTAATCTTTGCTCTTGACCTTCGCCGGGAGGGGGTGCAGAAGTTTGGAGCACCATGGATGTAACCTTTCAATCCTTTGGACGTTGAGTGTCAGCACTACAGTTTGGATTAAAGCTCTTATTCACGAAGCAGCATCCAGCTTTTAGTAGACTTCTCAGCAAACAAAGTATTTATGTGATCAAGACTGTGTTCAAAATAGTATTTAGAGGAATAGTGCTAAAATGAATGAGGTAAATGGAGAACAATTTCCAGCAAGGAATGGTAAAGAGAGAGATTAAGGGCCAAAGGAGGAAAAGATGCTTAAGAAGCAATTCTTGAAGTAGATGGAAGGCAGAAGTGGTAAGATAGCTGTCTGTACTAGAGGATGATAGACAAAATTATTTTGTAGTGCCTTGGTCCTGAGTTTGAAATTATAGCAGGCCATAGCACCCAATACTGAATTGTTGTCCCAAAGCTGCATCTGTATAGTGATATGACATGAGACTCTTTCTTAATCCATGTATGTTTCAACAATTCTAAATGGACACATTTAATAGTCAACTAATAATAATATTGATCTTCTCCCCTACATACAGTATGCATACAAGATAATTCTATATTTGAGTTTTTTCTCCCGAGCCCAGCACTGTAAGTAATCTAACAGTGAGACAGTTTCTCTTAAGATAAACAGACTTGGGTTCAAATCTTAACTCTACCACATACTGGCTGTGTGTCCTTTGTCATAGCTTCTCTGAGCCTCAATTTCCTTATCTGCAAAATGGGGAAAATAACTATCTCATAAGACTATTGAGAATTAAAGAGCTAATACATGTAAAGCATCTAGTGTATTAGTAAGTGCACAATAAATGATAGTATCATTATCTTGAGCTAATTTTAGGGCTGATTATAGCTATCAGTCTGTATCAAGCCAGTTTGTGAGGAAGATTCAGGTTAGGAGGTAAGAAGCTAAACCTCTGCTCTTGTTCCCTCTTACTTCTGCAGGTACCTGGCATATACAGATCCTGGGCTTTCCTCTCAGACCAAACCGAGGACTATACCAACTAGTTAGAGCCACTGTGGTTTACCGCCATCATCTCCAACTAACTCGCTTCAATCTCTCCTGCCATGTGGAGCCCTGGGTGCAGAAAAGCCCAACCAACCACTTCCCTTCCTCAGAAGGAGATTCCTCAAAACCTTCCCTGATGTCTAATGCTTGGAAAGAGATGGATATCACACAACTTGTTCAGCAAAGGTTCTGGAATAACAAGGGACACAGGATCCTACGACTCCGTTTTATGTGTCAGCAGCAAAAAGATAGTGGTGGTCTTGAGCTCTGGCATGGCACTTCATCCTTGGACACTGCCTTCTTGTTACTCTATTTTAATGATACTCATAAAAGCATTCAGAAGGCTAAATTTCTTCCCAGGGGCATGGAGGAGTTCATGGAAAGGGAATCTCTTCTCCGGAGAACCCGACAAGCAGATGGTATCTCAGCTGAGGTTACTGCCTCTTCCTCAAAACACAGTGGGCCTGAAAATAACCAGTGTTCCCTCCATCCTTTCCAAGTCAGCTTCCGCCAGCTGGGTTGGGATCACTGGATCATTGCTCCCCCTTTCTACACCCCAAACTACTGTAAAGGAACTTGTCTCCGAGTACTACGCGATGGTCTCAATTCCCCCAATCACGCCATTATTCAGAACCTTATCAATCAGTTGGTGGACCAGAGTGTCCCCCGGCCCTCCTGTGTCCCGTATAAGTATGTTCCAATTAGTGTCCTTATGATTGAGGCAAATGGGAGTATTTTGTACAAGGAGTATGAGGGTATGGTTGCTGAGTCTTGTACATGCAGGTGACAGCAACAGTACAGCTAGATCAGGTTTCCCAGGAAACTGGAGGAGAGTTTAAAATATTAGTGTTAAAGCTGCAAGTAGTCCTGTACCAATCTGTAGGTTGTATTTCTTGCCTTAAGTGTTACTTAAGTCTCTTCCCCCACTTGTGAGCTAGTCAGTTTATAGAAACAGTTCTGATACCAGTCCCCTAGCATGAATCAGTACAGTCTGACCACTAATCAGAGCCCTTAATGCTTGGGTAAAATGTCCTCTATTTTACTTTCCTTGGGGCTTTGTCAAAAGTCAGCAGTCAGTAGTGGTAGAACTTCAGAAATTTTCCAACTTTTCCCAGCCTGGGAAAGGTGGGTTTTTCCTAGTGTCCATATTCTGAAGCTCTAGAAGATTTGGGGTGGTGAAAATAGCTTGGGATTTTATACTCTCTTCTTGCCTCCTATGTCCTGGAAACTACTAGTAGCTAATCAGAAAAATTGCCTGCTTCTGTGTTAGTATTACCTTCTAAAACTTTTCTCGGACAGACTGGAAATTTTTCAGGTAACAGTCTATAGAAATCTTTTGAGGGAATAGAAGGAAGGAAATCTTTTTCTAAACCAGGGCTTTTCCTCTGAATCTGGGAAAAGTATCTGGGATTCTTTCCTGTCCTAGGTGAGTACAGTAGCATTTAATGAAGCCCATAAGGAAACTAGAGTATGGAGCTGTCTGAGATAATCTACTTCAAACCTGCATTTATGGTGAAGAAGAGAAAACCTGTCATTGCTGATTAGTATTATGAATGGGGGAGTTATTTTAAGTATTCTATGGAACAATAGAGTTCAGAGTATTTTCCCTATGTGACACTTAAACCCCTGCAAATTACCCCACAAATTTCCCTGGTGGCTCTGAGGCTAGGAGTTGGCCTGATTAGGGGTGCAGGGGATTAGAGGGCTGTGAAGGAAGGACTGCGGGTTAAGGGTGAAACCTGCCAAGGCCTGGAGCTGACTTTATTCTGGGCTTGCCTGTTTCATGTGTTCAGTTTGGATCTGGACCGGGGTCTCTAAGGGAGGAGGGCTTGTTGTCCTTGGGAGACATGGAACGATGCCTTGAAATAAACGATGCTTGCAGTGTGACTCCTTTCTACTCCTATACTGTATTTAAATGATGGGACTGGGTTTTGTTGCAAATAAATCATTTCATTGTTGAAGAAAATCTTGACTGTTTTTAGAATTGGGAGAGAGTGGAAGGAATTTATTTCCTTTGTTCCCTTTAGCTATGGCTAGGAATTCAACCCTAATCCCTGAGGGGCAGGGCTGCAGCATCCTCTGAAGTTCTTCTCTCTTAAGGAAACACTGCTAGCCATCAGCCCTCGCCAAGGTGCCCCTTTAGGGAAGCCCCTAAGGGGCCAGTAAGTCTTTCCCCGCCCAATTGCTCTTGACTAGTCTTATGGCAATTCTCATGGGATGGGACTGATTTAGGATAGTTATGTGTGTTTGTCAAATCCCTACGTTTCTTATCTATTCATTGTAAACACTCGTTTTACCACTCCCTTCAAAAGCTGGTTCCAGCTAGGCTGAATATCTTGCAAGTGTATAAATACAAGTTTTATTCTTGTGACTGAGGAGCTATTCCTTAACATCCATTTGCCTGTCTACCTTCTTTACTGTATCCTTAAGAATCAACTCAGGCATTTCTCATCTTCTCAATGTCCCCTTGACATACCAGCCTCAGGTGTATATTAAGTTTCCTATGTATTCAGACCTCACAAAGCTAGGAGATCATGACTTATTGAAAATCCCTAAGATCCAAGATGCTAAACTTAAGATCTGGTCTTATAACCAAGGTCCATCTTCAGCTAGACTGAATATTTTGCAAGTCTCTAAGTGTCTCTCTGTGTTCATATAGCACTTTGTACCTGCCTTTAATACGCTCTAGTATATATGTCTATTCTTGCAAAAAGATGGAGCCCCTTTTTAGTTTCAACTGCATCTTACCCTTTTCTGTATTATAAGAGCCTAGCACCTAGTAGGTCCTTAATGAATACAAACATACAATTATGACATTTTTTTTGTGAGTGATGCATTCTTCCTGGCATGGAACATCTCAGTTTTCACATATTTTATTTTTCCATGGGAATCAATGTAATATAAAAATCAAGTAAGATGATTATTATATCCCACTATTTCAAAATCATGATTTAAATTACAATAGAATGTAATAGCCATGTTAAGTAAGGCAGTTCTTGTAATCATTATATATGCTGCAGATTTATCTGGGAGGGGAACTATGGGCTATCAGTCTAGCCATTTCCCCAGCCTACTTGGGGTAGGCACAAATATCTAACAGGCCTGAAGATGGACCTTGATAATAGGACCAGATCCTGAGTTCAGCATCTTGGTTCTTAGAGATTTTCAGAAAGTCATCATCTCCTAGCCTTGTGAGTGCTGAATACATAGGAAACTTAATCTGTTTATGGAGGGTTCAGGATTAATTGGCCCTATGATCTATTAAGCCCTGAGTTATCCGAATACCCAAGGAAAACACTGGCAGGATGGGGTTACTTAGGATGATGTTATGGATTTTTCCTTTGAAATATTGCTTCAGTTCAGTACTTTTTCTCAAATCCAAGGTTAGAGTTCTGTACCTCAAACCTTCCTCTGAGAGGAAGAATACATGCTTGCTAGTGGAGGGGGGTGTGTGGGTGGGGGTGGGGCCTGTCTGCCCATGTAGGTGGGGAGAAATGGTTACTTGATCTGGAAAGGGAAAGTAAGAAGCAAGTCCACCTTTTCCCAACAATCCCAATGAGTAAGCTGGAACTTCATTTAATGTATGGGTGCAAAAGGAGCAGGAGCAGGCATTTAAACTTGTGTCTGATCGTGGATCTCTTTTGCATTTACCTTGGTAGTATGTCACAACCAAATCTGGGCAAAGTTGGGAAGCAGGCAGAACTTCAGTTACACAAAATATTTGGCCTAATCTTGTAAAACATTTCATGTCTTCAGTTAATCCTCCCAAGAGCACTATGAAGTAGAAGGTATTAGTCTTATTTTTTAAAAACTGCCTCACTGAGGTGTAATTTACCATAAAAGCTACTATTTAAGGTGTACAATTCAGTGGTTTTTAGTATATTCACAGACTTGTGTAAATATCACCACAATCTAATTTCACCACAAAAGAAACCTCATGCCTTTTAGTGGTCAATCCCCATTCCCCCAACCCTTACCAACAGCTCCTGACAACCACTAGTCTACTTTATTTTTCTCTGGATTATGGACATTTAAATAAATAGAATCACATGATATTTAGTTTTTGCAACTGGCTGCTTTCGTATGTTTTCAAGATTCACCTGTATTATAGCATATATCCATACTTTGTTTCTTTTTGTTACTGAATAATATTCTATTGTAGGATATACCAAACTTTTATCCATCAGTCTGATGGAAGTTCAAGTTTCTATGTTTTGACTATTATGAATAATCTTGCCATGAATATTCATGAGAAGTTTTTGTGTAGACACATATTTTCATTCCTCTTGTGTATATACCTAGGAGTAGAAATGGTATGTCATATGGTATATTTAACATTTTGAGGAACTGCAAAACTGTTTTCCAAAGTGGCTGCACTCTTTTATAATCCAGCAATGTATGAGAGTACCAATTTCTCTACATCCTCATCAACAGTCATTGTCTGTGTTTTATAGTCTAGCCATATTGGTGGAAATGAAATGGTGCCTCCTTGTGGTTTTGATTTGCATTTCTCTAAGGATTAATGATGTGGAGTATCTTTTCATGTGCTTATTGGCAACTGGCACATCATCTTTGGATAAATGTCTGTTCAAACCATTTGCCCAGTTTAAAATTGTGTTGTCTCTTGTTGTGTTGTAAAAGTTCTTCATATGTTTTGGATATTAATCTCTTATCAGAGCTATGATATACAAATATTTTCTGATTCTGTGGATTATTTAACTTTCTTGATGGTGTTCTTTGAACACAAAAGTTTTTAATTTGGAAGAAGCCCAATTTATCTATTTTTATCTATTGCTGCTTGTGCTTCTGGTATCATTGGAGAAAAATTGAATAATCCAAATGTCATGAAAATTTACACCTATGTTTTTTTCTAAGTGTTTTCTAGGTTTAGCTATTATATTTAGGTTTTAAATCTGTTTTAATTTTTGCATACTGTGTGAGGTAAAAGTCCAACTTCATTCTTTTGCATATGGTTATACAGTTGTCCAGGCATCATTTATTGAAAAGGTTAATCTTTCTCCATTGTCTTGGCACCTGTGTAAAAAAGGACCATAAATATAAGTTTATTTCTGTACTCTCAAGTTTATTCCATTGATCTATATGTCTATTGTGCCAGGACAATACTGTCTTTATAACTGTAGATACGTCATAAGTTGTGAAATTGGAAAGTGTGGGCTGGGAGTGGTGGCTCATGCCTGTAATCCCAGCACTTAAGGAGGCCAAGGCAGGTGGATCACTTGAGGCCAGGAGTTCAAGACCAGCCTGGACAACATGGTGAAACCTTGTCTCTACTTAAAAAAAAAAAGACAAAAATTAGCTAAGTATGGTGGCACACACCTGTAATCCCAGCTACTGGGGAGGCTGAGGCATGAGAATGGCTTGAACCTGGGAGGCAGAGGTTGCAGTGAGCTGAGATCATGCCACTGCACTCTAGCCTGGGTAATGGAGTGAGACCTTGTCTCAAAAACAAACCAAAACAAAAAAATTGGAAAGTGTGATTCTTCCAAATATTTTATTATTTAGCAAGATTGTTTTGGCTACTCTGAGTCACTTGTATTTCCACATTAATTTTAGGATCAGCTCTTCAATTTCTACAAAAATACCAGCCAGATTTCTTTGATGGGGGCTACATTGAATCTACTGACAAATTTGAATAGTATTGCCATTTTGACGTTAAGTCTTCTGATCTGTAAACATGAGACATCTTTTTATTTAGGGACTCTAACTTTTTCAATGATGTTTTAACATTTTCAGTAGATGTCTTACTTAAATTTATTCCTAAGCTTTTAAAATTATTTTTGATGATATTATAAATGGAATCGTTTTCTACATTTTGTTAAATCAGACTGTTTATTACTAATGTGTAAAAATACAATTCATTTTTTTTGTGTTGAATTTATACCCTGCAGACCTGCTGAATTCATTTATTACATCTAATAGTTTGTGTAGATTTCTTAGGATTTTCTGCAAACAAGTTTATATCATCTGGGAATGTGGATAGTTTTACTTTCTTTCTTTCCAAACTAGATACCTTTTATTCTTGCCTAATTGCTTTGGCTAGAACTTCCAATACAACATTGAATAGAAGTTGTGAGAGCAGACGTTCTTTTCTTGTTCTTGATCTTGAGTGAAAGCATTCAGTCTTTCATCATTAATTATGATGTTAGCTGTGGTTTACTATAGATATGTGACTAATACTTACTTTAAAGTTACAGTAATCAAGGCATTGTAGTATTGGGAAAAGAATAAACAAATAGATCTGTGGAACAGAATAGAAAACCCAAAAAATAGATCCACACAAATGCAGTCAATTAATCTTTGACAAAGGAGCAAAGGCAATTAAACAGATAAAGAGTAATTTTTTCAACAAATGGTGCTAGAACAAAAACAAATCTAGACAAAGACCTTATACTTTCAATAAGAATTTATTGAAAATTGATCATAGATATAAATGTCAAACACAAACTATAAAACTTCTAGAAGATAACATAGGAGAAAATATAAATAACTTTGAGTTATGTGATGACTTTTCTGAGACAAAACCAAAAGCATTATCTAAAAAAGAAAAAATAGGTTGGGCTTTGTTAAAATTAAAGCTTCTGTTGTGTGAAAGACTGTTAAGAATATGAAAAGATAAGCCACAGACTGAAAACAAATTGCAAAACATGTTAGATAAGGGGCTTGTATCTAAAATATACAAAGAACTCTGAAAACTCAACAGTAAGAAAATCAATTAAAAATGGGGAAAACATATGAACAAACACCTCAAAAAAAAAAAAAAAAAAGGCATGGGCTGGGCACAGTGGCTCACGCCTGTAATCCCAGCACTTTGGGAGGCTGAGGTGGGTGGATCACGACGTCAGGCATTCAAGACCAGCCTGGCCAATATGGTGAAACCCTGTCTCTACTAAAAATGCAAAAATTAGCCGGGCATGGTGGCACACACCTGTAGTCCCAGCTAATCAGGAGGCTGAGGCAGAAGAATCACTTGAACCCAGGAGGTGGAGGTGGCCGTGAGCCAAGATTGCGCCACTGCACTCCAGCCTACACGACAGAGCAAGACTCCATCTCAAAAAAAAAGGCATATATGTGGCAATAAGCATATGAAAAGATGCTTAACAACATATATCATTAAAACAATGAGGTACCACTGCACACCTATTAGAATAGCTAAAACCCAAAATACTGATATCAAATGATGGTGAGGATGTGGAGAAACCGGAACTCTCATTCATTGCTGATGGGAATACAAAATGGTGTAGCCACTTTGACAGACAGTCTGGCAGTTTTATAGAACTACAGTCTCATCCTACAATCTGGCAATCACACTTCTTGATACTTCCATGTGTAAGTGAGATCATGCAGTATTTGGTTTTCTTACCTGGCTTATTTCACTTAGCATAATGTCCTCCATCCTCCAGGTTCATCTGCATTATCACAAATGATGAGATTTCTTTTTTATGGCTGAATAGTATTCCACTGTGTATATATATCACATTTTCTTTTTTTTATATTATACTTTAAGTTCTGGGGTACATGTGCAGAATGTGCAGGTTTGTTATATATGTATACATATGTCATGGTGGTTTGCTGCACCCATCAACCCGTCATCTACATTAGGTATTTCTCCTAATGCTATCCCTCCACTAGCCCCCCACCCCCCAACAGGCCTCAGTGTGTGATGTTCCCCTCCCTGCGTCCATGTGTTCTCATTGTTCAACTCCCACTTATGAGTGAGAACATGCGGTGTTTGGTTTTCTGTTCTTGTGTTAGTTTGCTGAGAATGATGGTTTCCAGCTTCATCCATGTCCCTGCGAAGGACATGAACTCATCCTTTTTTATGGCTGAATAGTATTCCATGGTGTATAAGTGCCACATTTTCTTTATCCAGTCTATCACTGATGGGCATTTGGTTTGGTTCCAAGTATTTGCTATTGTGAACAGTGCCACAATAAACATACGTGTGCATGTGTCTTTGTAATAGAATGATTTATAATCCTTTGGGTATATACCCAGTAATGGGATTGCTGGGTCAAATGGTATTTCTAGTTCTAGACCCTTGAGGAATTGCCACACTGTCTTCTACAATGGTTGAACTAATTTACACTCCCACCAACAGTGTAAAAGCATTCCTATTTCTCCACATCCTCTCCAGCATCTATTGTTGAAAAAAGGTTAGAGCATATACCACATTTTCTTTATCTATTCATCCATTGATGGACACTTAGGTTGATTCCATATTTTGGCTACTGTGAATAACACTGCAATAAATAATAAATATGGGAGCGCACATATCTCTTGAACATACTGAGTTCATTTCATTTGGATATATATCCAGTAGTGGAATTTTTGGATCATATGGTAGTTCTCTTCTTAATCTTTTGAGGAACCACCATACTATTTTCCATAATGACTGTAATAATTTACATTCCCACCAACAGTGTGCAAGGGTTACTTTTTGTCCACATCCTTGTCAACACTTTATCCTTTGTCTTTTAAAAAATATTGTAAATTGAAAATTGATTGCTACATATATTTATGGGGTACAACATGGTATAATTTATAAATATAACGTGAAATGATTAAATCAAGCTAATTAGCATCTCTATTATCACAAATACCACTTTTTGTGGTGAGAACATTATATTTACTCTCCTAGAAATTTTGAAATGTACAGTACCATGCATAGTGAATATTAACTTTATTAACTATACTTTATTAAATATATTCACCATGCTGTGCGATAGATCTCAAACACCTTATTTCTTTTGCCTGATATTTTATAGCCTTTGACTATCATCTCTCCAGCATCCCCACCTCTGAGTCTCAGTAACCACCATTCTACTTTGTATCTATGAGTTCAATTGTTTTAGATTCTACATACAAGTGAAATCATATGGTGTTTGTCTTTCTGTACCTGGCTTATTTCACTTAGCATAATTTTCTCCAATCCCATCCATATTGTTGCAAATGACAATTTCCTTATTTTTACAGACTGAATAGTATTCCATTGTGTACACATACTACATTTTCTTTATCCATTCATCTGCTGATGGACACTTAAGTTGATTCCATAACTTGGCTATTGTAAGTAGCCAATGAACATGGGAATGCAGACATCTTCCACAAACTGATTTCAAACATTTTGGGTAAATACCCAGAAGTGGGATTGCTGGATCATATGGTGTATTAGTATGGTCTTACACTGCTATAAAGAACTACCTGAGACTGTGCAATTTATAAAAATAAAAAAAAGACGTTTAATTGACTCACAGTTCCACAGGCTGTACAGGAGGCATGGCTGGCGAGGCCTCCAGAAACTCACAATCGTGGCAGAAGGGTGAAGGGGAAGCAAGCACATTTTCACATGGCCGCAAGAGAGAGAGCTAAGCGGGAAGTGCTACACACTTTTAAACAACCAAATCTCGTGAGAACTCACTATCACAAGAACAAGGGGGAAGTCTGATGCCATGATCCAATCACCTCCCACCAGGTCCCTCCCCCAACAATGGGGATTACAATTCAACATGGGATTACAATTCAACATGAGATTTCGGTGGAGACACAGAGCCAAACCATATCATATGGTACTTCTTCTACTTTTAGTTTTTCGAAGAACCTCCATACAGTTTTCCATAATGACTATACTAATTTATATTCCCACTAACCATGTACAAGTATTCTCTTTTCTTCACTCCCTTGCCAACACTCTATCTTTTGTCATTTTGATAATAGCCATCTTGACACATGTGATATCTTACTATGGTTTTTATTTGCATTTTGCTGATAATAGTGATATTGAGAATTTTTTCATATACCTTTTGGCCATTTTATGTCTTCTTTGGAGAAATGTCTGCTCAGGCTCTTTGCCCATTTTTAAATCAGGTTATTTGTTTTCTTGCTGTTGAATTGTGTTCCTTGTATATTTTGAATATTAACCTCTTATCAGATATATGGATTGGAGCAGGCCTATATCCTGGCGGTATGGGGGCTGACACAGCTCTGGGCTGGTCTAAAACATGGAACAGGCTTGTGGCCTATATGTTCAGGGGCTGGCCTGGAGGATGGGTTTATTGGTGCTGGCCTGAAGACTAGGGCTGTGGATACCGTCCTGTGCTAGGGTGCTGGGTGAAGTTTGAGGCCTAGAGTCCTGGGGTTGGCTTTGGCCCTGGACGTGCCTGGAGACTGGGTCTGAGGGGGGCTTGCCTGGCACTGGTGTATGCCCAAAGCCTGGTACTGGCTTGGCACTGAGGGTGGTCCAGATCCTGGGGCCACTGAGGTTTGCCTGGCAGTAGGGAAAACCAGAGATTCAGTCTACCATATCAGCCTGGGGTCTGGGGTTGTAGTGTCCAGCCTGGTGCTGGGGCAAGCCTAGAAATTTAGTCCATGGGTATTGGCCTGGGGTCTGGAGCTGTGGAGTCTGCCTGTTGCTGGACTTTACTGTGGCAGATCTAGTGTTGGCATCCAAAGTTAAGTTTGATGCTCACTTTTCTCTCTTT
The DNA here is from genome assembly GCF_006542625.1 of Nomascus leucogenys. NCBI lineage: Eukaryota > Metazoa > Chordata > Mammalia > Primates > Hylobatidae > Nomascus > Nomascus leucogenys. Next base: position 40,737,362 of record NC_044406.1, on the reverse strand, counting down.
CACCCAAGCAAAGGATATCTCTTTCCACACTCTGATGCCTGTGGTTGGGAGAGTGGTGACTCAGGTAATGTAAAACTGTCCCAGTTTTAGGAATGGATATTGTGCAGTCAAAAACTTTGGGGCTGAGACCATGGGGAAAGTAGACAGAACAGTGAAGGGAGATAAACCACTGTGTTGAGCAATTCATTTGTTGTCTCTTGTTTCTGTACCAGTAGGCCTAAATAAGTATTGGCATAATTGATTTTTTTTGGTTATAGCATATTTTATTGTATATTACTAAAAGGATATACACTTTATATCAAGCTGGGTATGGCTGAGAATAATATGTGACCAGGAGGAGAGACAACCATCAGTGCTGTTACTATGTGTTCATTGTTCTCTAGGCCTGTCCTATATATTTCTTACTAGCAGTAGGACTTGTCAAGACAGCATTACAATAAATGGGGAATTATTTTACTTAGCCTGGGCCATACATCAGCCTTGGGGGGAATGTGATCCCATATCTACAAAATAATTTTTAAATGTTATCTCGGTGTGGTATTGCATGCCTGTAGTCACAGATATTCAGGAAGCTGAGGTGAGGAGATTGCTTGAGCCCAGAAGTTTGAGGCCAAAGTGAGCTATGATCACACCACTACACTCCAGCGTGAGTGACAGATCAAGACCCTGTCACAAAAAAGAAGAAGAAGAAAGAAGAAAGAAGAAGAAATGAAGGAGAAGGAGGAGGCTCTGACTTTGAGAAGAGTTCAGTGTAACAAGGTAGAAGAAATGTTTTTTGTTGTTGTTCCTTCATCTCACCCTTCCACTTAGTATACACACATGCATTGTGTCTGTCAACAGCTGGGCAGTGCTTCCTATGGACATTCTCTAGACCTGTACATTTAACATCAGCTCACAAATTTTCCTATCCCACAGGAATGCAGAACCTTTGCATCATATGCCGCATCTCCCTGCCTTTCTCCATTCACCACAGGTCTTACATTTTCCAAAAACATAAGGATTTTTTTTCTCTTTCTAGAGTATACACACACTGTGGTCTTCTCATCTTTTACATCCCGTCATAAACCAGGAGCGAGCGAGTTATTAGGAAGGATCCCTGTGTATGAATTCCCTGCTTCTTACTATTTTCTTACATCCCAGTGGTCCAAAACCAAAAATTATACCCTCTCTTATCATCCTCATAAGAATGATAATAGGCAGCATGTATCAAATGCTTATTAATCAGGTAATGTTTTAAATAATTTACAAGTATTATATTGTTTATTCCCTGCAGCCACTTTATAAGGTGGCTCTTATTATTACCTCTGTTCTGCAGATGTAGAACTGAAGCCCAGAGGTCACATAGCTGGCACAAGGTCATCTAGCTGATAAGGGATGGAACCAGAATTCGAGTCCCAGTGGTCTGACTTCAGAGTCCCTGCTCTTAGCCACTATACTATTATGCCTCCCGTAGCTGGACACAGAGTTGTTTTACAATTGATATCTGTTGTAAAATTGTTCCCTAAAGTGTACACTGTCTCTGACTCTATGGAATGACTGCATGCAACGATGAGATATAATCTGTGTTAGTTGTCTATTGCTGCCTAATGAATTACCCCAAGACCTAGTGGCTTAAAACAATGTTTACCATCTTAGTTTCTACAGATCAAGAATCTGGGCACAGCTTAACAGGGTGCCTCTGGCTTTGGGTCCCTCACAAGGGTGCATTAAAAAATAAATTAGTTTCAAAATAATAAAAGTAATGCATATGCCTAGTTAAATATCCCAATAGTACTAAAAATATAAAATCCTACTGCCCAAAGGCAGTCTCTATTACCAATTTATTGTGTATCCTTCCAGAACTCTTGTATAAACTTACAGATATGTAGCTGAACTGTTTTTTAAATCTCTGTAATTATTAGTTTATTAGTATCATCTAGGGCTCAGATGTTCATTATCCCTCCTGAAATTACATAAACAAATGTAAATGAAAATAATCCAAGTCAAAATTATATAACAAAATAGCACTCCATCACAAAAGCATGTAAAATTACAAGAATGCTATTTTAAAATACTGGCACTTTAAGAAAATGATAATATCAAAATAAACAAAATTTCCAAATTGTTCCCTAAACTGCTAAGCAGATAAACATAACTAATGAATGAGTTTGGGTTTTGTAAAGAAAAATTATTTAAATACATCAAATAATTCATACTGAGTTGCAAAGGTTGTATCTTCTTTCCTCCTATTTGATTTATAAAGGGGCAAGCTGTAATATAGGAAAATGTAACCTATTTTAAACGTGGCATCTTCATTTTAAAAGCTGGTCCAATTAATTAAAAATACTTTTAATGGAGAGTTTTGAGTTTCCTGAGCAGTTCATATTTAGATAAATGGGAAAAGACATCTACAGCCAGCATTTTCATAGTCTTTATGACTATCAACCAAAAATTTAATATGGCAGTCTTATATTTTAAGCTCACACCTTTTGGGGATACAGTCTCAAGTCTTCTTTAATGTCAGAACTGCAAAATATAATTGCCGTTATATGGTAATGGGAGTTAAAGAACATAGGGCCCTCATGTAAAGATTAGAACACACTTTTCTATTTAGTGCTTCAAAGGACGGACTTTCAAAATGTTTGATCTTAATAATCCCATGCTGTGAGTAGACTGATTACTCTTCAGTTTGTAAATATAAGTGGGCTATGTGAAATTTATCAACTGATTAAGATTTTTGAGCTTCAGTTATGGATGACAACGATCTCAATTTAACTTTATTTACCTCCATCATGATATGCAGGGTGTGTAGACAAAAGCATTTTATCAGCTATCTATATGAAAGCATCAACACTGTAATAATTCATGTGATCCAAAATGGGCAAAAGCAAAAGACTAGTTTCCCTTCAAGAAGAAAAAGGACTTTTTCAGAGCTATGAAATTTCAGACCTATGAAAAGGACTACAATACTAATTTTAAAAATTGTATTAGAAGCATTCATAATGTCAGCAAAATTGCTACAACTTTTTTTTGCAATTAGAGTGATATTCAGTTAACAGAACAACTATTTCATATAAGCTGCACCAGAGACAACTGAAGATGAAAAAATTACCATCCCCATATATAACTAATTTGTGCTGTGCACCAACAAGAACCTGCTTTAAATTCCCATACCAATTTACAACCCCCATACCATACCAGGCAGTTTGTGGCCATCTAAAGACACGTTTGGTAGTGGGATAACTACACACACACACACACAAAGATGCTGTAAGGTTTAAAAACGTATAGCTTATATTTTAATTTTTTTCCTTTGAAAGGAGTGAGTTGTGTACAGGGGGCTTAAATGTTTTATAGACAATAAAAAACCTGCTAGAACCAACTTATTCATCATTATTACCTTTTTAATTTTCATATTCCTCATTTTGTCCTCTTCCTTCTTTTTCTTGCTTTTTTCAGACTTGATGGCTCCCTTTTTTGCAGCATCAGGCTTTCCTTTACCTCCAAATGCAGCAATATCCTTTTCATATTTTTCCTTCAGCTTCACAGCCTTCTTTTCATAAGGGTGCTTGTCATCTTCAGCAGTGTAATTCCACATCTCTCCCAGTTTTTTTGCAATATCACTAATTGATAGGCCAGGGTGTTCTTTGATTTTTGGGCAATCCTCAGAAAAGAACATGAAAAAGGCCAAAGGAGGGCTCTTGGGTGCGTTGGGATCTTTGAACTTCATTTTGGTCTCTGCTTTTGGAGGGATATAGATTTTCATTTCTGTTTCATAATGGGCCATGTCCACCCTTACTGAGTCTTCAAATTTTCGTTTCTTTTTAGCAGACAAGGTCTTCCACCTCTCTGAGCACTTCTTAGGAAACTCTGAGAAGTTGACTGAAGCATCTGGGTGCTGCTTCTTGTGCTCCTCCCAGGAAGTTTGCACAAAGATTGCATATGATGTGATGACATTTCGCCTTTCAGCTTGTTAGGATCTCCTTTGCCTATGTTATTTTTCCTCAGCAAGGCAGAATCACCCAGTGCCTGTTTGGCTCTCACCTGCCCTGGAGCTGTCTCTATGGAGCTCAATGTACTGCAGTGGCTGTGAGAGTGGGAGCCAGATGCAGCCTCCTCACCCTCTCCACTCTGTAACCTGAACTTTTTCTTAAAACCAATGGAATCACTCATGTTGCTTTGCACAGTCTCTTCTTAACTTGTTCATTAACAACATGTTCAATACACATAGGCCCACCTCATTCCATAGTTGTTCTATTGATTGCTTTTTCCTGAGGTCTAAACAAAGAAGATAGCTAGAGTTGGAACTCACTTTCCTCATTTATACAATGAGAAAAATAACAAATCTTAAGCTTGTTAATAATACTGTTATGAATATTAAGCCAATGCTTGTAAGGTATTTAGAATGGTGTCTCACATATAGTAAGCATGAAACAAGTATTGACATTTCTTGTTAGTTTTTTCAACCTTCCAATTCAAGGAATGAGACTAACTCACATTTAAAAATAATGAGTCCAATCCGGATATTATAATGGTGATAATAGCAGCAGCTAACACTTATCTGGCACAATATATGCCATGAGTTGTTATAAAATCTTTGTGTGTGTAAACATACCTCGTTTTATAGCACTTTATTGCATGTCACAGATACTGTGTTTTTTACATATTGAAAGTTTGTGGGAACTCTGTATCAAGCAAGTATATTTGTGTCATTTTTCCAGTAGCATGTGCTTACTTCATGTCTCTGTCACAATTTGGTAATTCTTGTAATATTTCAAAGTTTTTCATTATTATGTCTGTTATGATGATGTGTTATCAGTGATCTTTGATGTTACTGTTGTAATTGATTCAGGGCACCATAAACTGTACCCATATAAGACAGTGAACTTAATAAATGTTGTATGTGTTCTGACTGCTCCAACTGATCATTTCCCCATCTCTCTTCCTCTTCTCAGGACTCCCTACTTTCTGAGATACAATGATATTAAAATTAAGCCAATGAATAACCCTACAGTGGCCCCCGAGTGTTCAAGTGGAAGGAAGAGAATCACACGTTTCTTACTTTAAATCAAAAGCTAGACATGATTAAGTTTAGTGAAGGAGGCCTATCAAAAGCCAAGATAGGCCAAAAACTAGGCTGCTGGCATCAAAGAATAAACCAAGTAGTGAATGCAAAGGAAAAGTTATTGAAGAAAATTAAAAGTACTACTCCAGTGAACATATGAATGATAAAAAAGCAAAACAGCTTTATTGCTCATATGAAGAAATTTTGAGTGTCTGTATAGAAGATCAAACAAGCCACAGCATTCTCTTAAGCCGAAGCCTAATCCAGAGTAAGGCATGGACTCTATTCAATTTTAGGGAGGCTGAGAGAGGTAAGGACTCTGTAGAAGAAAAGTTTGAAGCGAGAAGAGGTTGACTCACTAGGTTTAAGGAAAGAAGCCATCTCCATAAAATAAAAGTGCAAGGTAAAGGAGTAAGTGCTGATGGAGAAGCTGCAGCAAATTATCCAAAAGATCTGGCTAAAATTATTGATGAAGATGGCTACACTAAATAACAGATTTTTAACATCGACCCAAAAGCCTTATATTGGAAGAAGATGCCATCTAGGTCTTTCATAGCTAGAGAGGAATCAATGCCTGGTTTCAAAGCTTCAAAGTACAGGCTGACTCTTTCATTAGGGGCTAATGCAGCTGGTGACTTTCAGTTGAAGCCAGTGCTTATTTACCATTCCAAAAATTCTAGGCCCTTGAGAATTATGCAAAATCTACTTTGCCTGTGCTCTATAAGTGGAACAACAAAGCCTTTATGATAGCACATCTGTTTATAGCATAGTTTACTGAATATTTTAAGCCTACTGTTGAGAACTACCACTCAGAAAAAAAGATTCCTTTCAAAATATTAGTGCTCATTGACAATGCACCTGGTCATGCAAGGGCTCTATGGAGATGTACAAGGGGATTCATGTTATTGTCATGCCTGCTAACACAATATGATTCTGCGGCCCATAGATCAGCAGTAATTTTGACTTTCAATCTTATTATTTAAGAAACACATGTAGCTACCATAGATAGCGATTCCTCTGATGGATCTGGGCAAAGTAAATTGAAAACCTTCTGGAAAGAATTCACCATTTTAGATGCCATTAAGTACATTCATGATTCATCGGAGGAGGTCAAAATATTAACATTAATGGGAGTTTGGAAGAAGTTGATTTCAATCCTTGTGGATGACTTTGAGCAGTTTAAGACTTCTGTGGAGAAATTAACTGAAGATGTAGCAAAATAGCAAGAGATTAGAATTAAACGTGGAGCCTGAAGATGTCACTGAATTGCTTTAATCTCATGATCAAACTTGAATGGATGAGGAGTCACTTCTTATGGATAAGCAAATAAAGTGGTTTCTTGAGAAGTGGAATCTACTCCTGGTGAAGATCCTGTGAACATTATTAAAATAACAGAAAATGATTTAGAATATTACATAAACTTAGTTGGTATAACAATAGCAGGATTTCAGAGGATTCACTCCAAATTTTGGAAGGAATGTGGGTAAAATGCTATCAAACACCATCTCATGCTACGGAGAAATCTTCTGTGAAAGAAATAGTCGATGTGGCAAACTTCTTTATTGTTTATTGTAAGAAATTGCCACAGGCACCCCAGCCTTCAGCAACCACCACCCTGATCAGTCAGCAGCCATCAACATTGAGGCAAGACCTTTCATCTCCACAATGATTACAACTTACTGAAGGCTCAGGTGATTGTGAGCATTTTTTTAGCAATAAAGTATTTCTTAATTAAGGTATGCACATTGTTTGTTAGACATAATGCTATTGTATACTTAATTGACTACAGTATTAGTGTAAACATACCTTTCATATGGGCAGGGAAGCCAAAAAATTTGTGTGACTTGCTTTGCTGAAATATTCACTTTATTGTGGTGATCTGGAACCAAACCTGTAATATCTCCAAGGTAGGCCTGTATTAAGACTTTAAATCCTCATAAACACCCTGTGTGGTAAATTCGATCTTTCTCACTTTACAGATGAGAAAACTGAGATACGGAGTGACCAGCTGTGATCACCATGCCAAGTTGGAAGAGATGGTATTTTATTGGGCTTTCATCAAGATTCCTTCTATGTGAGCTGTTGCTGAACATGCTCTTTACATTTCTGTCTGGTAGAACATCCTCTTCCAATCCAAGGGGATTATAATATCACTTTTGGGAGGGCTGCAAGTCCCAAATGGGTACCAGAAAAGCTGAGAAATAAGTACAGGCAACCAGGTTATTGTTCAGATTCCTGTATTCCTGTTACTAGGATGCCTAGGTCCTTGAGTGATATTACTAAGAAATAAATGGCAGGCCTCCATGACTTGTTGTTTCTGAGGGAGAAAATAAGACCAAGGTAGAATTGAATTTTGTACCCTGTGTAGTACCACCTCTAAATACATGAAACCCAGAGCACAAAATGGTCCTGTGGGGTCAATGATGAATTTGTCTTTGGTTGTATGAAGTTTAAGGTAATGGTAAGATGTCTAGGAATAAAGGTGTTTCTGGTGGTCAAAATACCAATCTAGGATGTAGAAGATAAGTCAGAACCGGAAATATCTAATAAATGAAGCTGTGGAGGTATATGAAACCATAGTTAAAGAGAGTTATAAGAAGGTAGCTAAATGTGGAGCAACAGAGGGGGGTCTATATTTAAGAAGGGAGTGAGTACCAATGTTGAATGCTACTGACAGGTTGTGGAGAAGAGCTATGAGGACTGAAGAAAAATGATTATGTTTTATTAAGAAATTTAAAATAGTGGGAATAAAACCTAGATTATGAGACATTGAAGAGTGAGGAAGATGCGGAAGTAGATGCATTGGTATGGATAATTCTTTCCTGATACTCTAATTATCTTCATAGTATTTGCCCATACCTGACAAGTTATACTTCTATTTGTTTGTTGTTTGAATCCCACTAGCAACTAAGGCAGGGAGTTTTGTCTGTTTTGTTCATAAATGTATCTGGTATATCTAGAACAGTTCCTGGCAAATAGATATAGCCCTCAACATATATCTGGTGAATGAATGTAGTAAGTTTGGTAGATAAGAAATGGAGAAAGGTGATGTGTTAATTAAAATGTGTTACAGATAAAACAGGGTCATTTTTGGCTAACATTTTAATATGAATATTCTTTTTTGGAGACAGGGTCTCACTCTGTCATCCAGGCTGAAGTGCAGTGTCATGATCATGGCCTCAATTTCCTGGTCTCAAGCAATCCTCCTGCCTCAGCCTCCCAAGTAGCTGGGACTACACACATGTGTCACCATGCTTGGTTAATTTTTTTTTTAATTTTTGGAAGAGATGGGGTCTTGCTATGTTGCCCAGACTGGTCTTGAACTCCTGGCCTCAAATGATCCTCCTATCTTGACTAATACAAACATTCTTAAACATACAGAAAAGTTGAAAGAATGATAAATTGAATATCCATAAGCTCACTACTTAGATTCTACCAACAATGTTTTGCAATATTTGCTTTATTAGATATCCATCTCTCTATTCATCCTTCTGTCCATTCAACAGTCCAACTTATTTTAATTCATTTCAAAGAAAGTTGCATATCAGAATACTTCAACTCTGGATATTCTGGTATGCATGTAATTAACTAGAGATCAATATTTATATGTGCTTTATTCTTTCTTGTGGTAAAATTTATGTCAAGTGAGATGCGCAACTCACAACTGTACTATTGGCAAATTTTAACAAATACATACACCTCTGTAACTCAAGGCCCTATTAACATATAGAATATACCATGATTTAGAAGGGTTTTTTTGGTTCTTTTTTTAAATTTTTTTAATTTTTTAATTTTTTTATTTTATTATTATACTTTAAGTTTTAGGGTACATGTGCACAATGTGCAGGTTTGTTACATATGTATACATGTGCAATGTTCGTGTACTGCACCCATTAACTCATCATTTATTGGTTCTTATTTTATAAAGGTTCACGTATCTTAAAATTCATCAACACTGAAATGTATAATTTAGTGTTTTTTAGTGTATTCAAAGAGTTGTGCAACCATCACCACTATTTGCAGAACATTTTTGTTACCCCAGAAAGAAACTCATACCCATTGATAGTCAATCCCCATTTCCCCTTCCCCTCAGCCCCTGGCAAACACTATTATGCTTTTAGTCTCTATGGATTTGCCTGTTCTGGTTATTTCATATACATGGAATCATATAAAGTGTGTTGCCTTTTGTTTCTGGCTTCTTTCACTTAGCATAATATTTTTAAGGTTCATTTATGTTTAAGTATATATCAGTACTTTCTTCCTTTTGGTTACTGAACAAGATTCGATTGTATAGATATGCCACGTTTTTTAATCCATTCATTGGTTGATGGACTTTTTTTTCTCCTTTTTGGCTATTGTAAATCATGCTGCTGTAAAACTTCATGTATTAGTATTTGTTTTAACATATACATTTATTTCTCCTGAGTATATACTATATACCTAATAACAGAGCTGCTAGGTCATAAGGTAACTCTATTCTTAAATTATGAGGAACTATAAAAATGTATTCCAAAGCAGCTGCATCATTATACATTCCCAATAGAAATGCACGAAGATCCTTATTTCTCCATATCCTCACCAATTTTCTTGTTGTCTGTCTTTTTATTTTAGCTGTACTGGTGAGGTGAAGTGGTATTTTATTGTGGTTTTTGGCTCACATTTCCCAAATGAATAATGAAGCTGAGTTTCTTTCTCTGTGCTTATTGGTCATCTGTATAACTTCTTTTGAGAAAAATCTATACATTGTCCATTTTTAATTGGGTTATTTATCTTTTATTATTGAGTTGTGAGAACTCTTTACATATTTTAGATACTAGATCATTATCAGATATTATTTATAAATATTTTCTCTCATTCCGTGGGTTTTTGTCTTGTGTATCGTTATGGCACACACATTTTTGATGTAATGAAGTCTATCTAACTTATTTTTTCTTCTGTTGCTTGTATTTTTATGTCATATCTAAAAATCTATTACCTTATCTAAGGTTACAAAGGTTTACCACTATGTTTTTTCTAGGTTGTATAGTTTTAGGTTCAATATTTAGGTTTATGATCCACTTTCAGTTAATTTCTATACAGAGTGTAAGGTAGGGATACAAATTCACTTTTTCCATGTGGATATCTAGTTGTCCCAGCACTATTTTTTGAAATGACAGATCTTTCTTTCTTTTTTTTTTTTTTTTTGAGATGGAGTCTCGCTCTGTCGCCCAGGCTGGAGTGCAGTGGCACGATCTTGGCTCACTGCAAGCTCCGCCTCCCGGGTTCACGCCATTCTCCTGCCTCAGCCTCCCGAGGAGCTGGGACTACAGGCGCCCGCCACCACATCTGGCTAATTTTTTTTGTATTTTTAGTAGAGACAGGGTTTCACTGTGTTAGCCAGGATGGTTTTGATCTCCTGACCTCATGATCCACCCACCTCCGCCTCCCAAAATGCTGGGATTACAGGCGTGAGCCACCGCGCCCAGTGGAAAAGACAGATCTTTCACACATTGAATGGTCAGGTCACCCTGGTTGAAAATCAGTTGACTATATGGGTTTATTTCTGGACTTTCAATTGTATTACATTATCTATATGTCTATCCATATTCCATTAACATACAATCTTGAATATTGTAGCTTTATAGTAAGTTTTAAAATTGGGAAGTGTTGTCTTCCAATTTTGTTCTTCTTTTTCATGATTTAAAAAAAATTTAGATTCCCCTGCATTTCCATAAGAGTTTTCAGAACAGGTTGACAGTTTCTACAAAAAAAATAAAAAATAAAAAATAAAAGCCAGCTGCTATTTTGATAAGGATTGTGTTAAATCTATAGATCAATTTGAGAAGTACCACCATCTTAACAATATTAAGTGTTCCAATCGATGAAAATAGAGTATCTTTCCATTTATTTAGATCTATATTTCAAAGTTTTTTTTATAGTTTTCAGTGAAGTCATGTGCTTTTTTTTGTTAAATTTATTCCCAATTATTTTATTTTTTGATGGTATTGAAATGGATTCTTAAAAATTATCTTCAGATTGTTCATTGCTAGTAATAGAAAAACAATTATTTTTTTCATTTTTTTAATGTATTATTTATTTATTTTTAGACGGAGTCTTGTTCTGTTGCCCAGGCTGGAGTACAGTGGCGCCATATTGGCTTAGTGAAGCCTATGCCTCCTGGATTCAAACAATTCTCCTACCTCAGCCTCTCGAGTAGCTGGGACTACAGGAACACACCACCATGTCTGGATAATTTTTTGGTACTTTTTAGTAGAGATGGGGTTTTGCTATGTTGGCCAGGCTAGTCTTGAACTCCTGACCTCAGGTGATCTGCCCGCCTCGGCCTCCCAAACTGCTCGGATTACAGGTGTGAGTCACTGTGCCCAACCCTCTTTGGTTTTATAGCCTACAACTTTGTTGAACTCAATTATTAGCTCCAAATTTTTTGTGGATTTCTTAAGATTGTCTATATACAAGTTCATCTCATCTGTGAATATAGTTTTATTTCTTCATTTACAATGTGGATGTCTTTTATTTCTCTTTTCTTGACTAATTACCCTGGCTAGAACCTCCAGTACAATATTAAATAGAAGTGCTGGAGGCAGACATTCTTGTCTGTTCCTGATCTTAAGGGGAAAGTATCCAGTCTTTCACAACTAAGTATTATGTTAGAAATACTTTTTTCATAGATGTCCTTTATTAGGGTGAGGGTATTTCCTTCTATTCCTAGTTTGATGAGTTTTTTAAAAATCATAAAAATGGGGCCAGGCATGGTGGCTCACGCCTGTAATCCCAGCACTTTGGGAGGCTGAGGCAGGCGGATTACCTGAGGTCAGGAGTTTGAGACCAGCCTGGCCAACATGGTGAAACCCCGTCTCTACTAAAAATACAAAAATTAGCTGGGCACCGTGGCAGGTGCCTGTAATCTCAACTACCTGGGAGGCTGAGGCAGGAGAACTGCTTGAACTCAGGAGGCAGTGGTTGCAGTGAGCTGAGATTGCACCACTGCCCTCCAGCCTGAGTGACAGAATGAGACTCCGTCTCAAAAAAAAAAAATCATAAAAATAGTGATAAATTTTGTTGAAAGCGTTTTCTGTGTCTATTGAGATGTTCATGTAATTTATCATTTGTTTTATTACTGGGGTATATTATATTGAGAGTTGATTTGCTGGATTCCTTAGCTGCTTTTAGTCATTCTAAAAGGCAAAAAAGAAATGCAAAAAGTGGCTTTGGTTTTTTTTTTTTTTTTTTTTTTTTGCCTCCAGGTGGAAGGAAAAACAGCCCAAACATTTCCAAAGGTAAGCTTTGGGTGGGTCAAAAATGTTAAAAGCTTGCATTGCTCTATCCTTTAAGTGGCAGGACAAAAAGTTAAATCCATTCCCTTGGCTAGAGCAAAGCTTTAGATAAGCCAGAGAGAAAAAAAAAAGGCGGGGGGTGGGGTGGGAACCAGTGAGATATCAGAGCAGCGTCTTCCTCGACTCCCGCAAATACACACATCTTGAATCCCCGTAGTGATCTCCAAGCAACCATAATGTTAACAATGTACATGCTGAGTTTACTGCTAGGGGTTTGCAGTGAGAAAAAAAAGGAGAGAATTGTAAAAATTCACATTGTATTTTTGTGACTATTGCATTTAAATATGTCTCAATCAGTTTACATTGCTATGACAAAATACCATTGATTGAGATTTAACAACAAACATTAATGTCTCACAGTTTCAGAGGCTGGGAGCTTCCAGATCGAGGTGCTGGAAGATTCTGTGTCTAGTGTGGTGGGCTCACTTCCTGGTTTGCAGACAGCTACTTTTGTGCTGTATCTTCACATGGCAAGGAGAGAGAGCAAGCTCTGGTCTTTTCCTTTTCTAATTAGGGCGCTAATCTCATCATGGGGAGGGGGTTCCATCCTTATGATCTCATGTAAACCTAAGCACGTCCCAAAGGCCCCAGTTCCAAATACCATCACATTGGGAATTAGGGATTCAAAACCAGGCTTTCGGGGGGTGGAGAGACATAAATATTCAGTTCTTCGAAAGATGTATGATAAAATTCTTATAATTTCGTAAATTCTAGAGGCATCACCTCAATATAAGAAAGTGTTAATGGGACATAATTTGCTTTCTTTTTGCCCCAGTGAGAATATTATAACTTAAATGCTTAGAGTATTGCAAACAGAATAAATCTCTCTAACTTATGCTATTTGCTATGATTTTTGTCTATTGGAACCTCTGGGAAAGGGCAAACAACACAAAATAAGAGACAATTTTTAGATAGAGATTTACTTTTGGAGTTTTAAAAAGAAATTTTTATGTTGCAAGTGGACTGTCAGAGTCTGACACTTAAAGGCTAATGATTTCCCACTGCCTATCTTTGAATGAGTCAAATAGACGCTAAGGGCTTATGGGATCCTTGCTTGTCCCTTGGACTTGGAACATGGCTATCTGTCTTTGCAACATTTTGACTTTGCTGCTGTTGAAGAAAAACCACTGGCTGTGTCTGGAATTCTTAATTCACAGATCTTAATTACCTGAACCTGACTCTAAGCTGATAGTGCCTTCTATGGGCAGTTTCAGTCTTGAGCAGGAGCTGTGCATAACTGAAAGCAGGCATAGGCTCAATCAGCAGAACTCTGATTCTGGGACTCTATTGCATGTTTTAAACACACTTCTGTGGGATCCTAGTCTATAAAAACATCATTGATGCTGGATGGACTACCTGGATCACTTGCAGATGCCCATGAGAAAGGGCTTGTTCTCTGATGAAACCATCTAAGATTGAGTTGCTGATTGACTTATATTTCTGATGCAGAGGCTAATTGTGTTCCTAACCTGTGATTCCTGCCCCAAATTATAAGTTAGGGATGGACATATTACAAGGAGTATGAATCTTCTGCCCACTCATGACAGATTGGACACTTGACCCATTCTTACGGGTATCTCACTGATGTTGATTTGTTTTACTTCTTGAGTAATTACAGTTTGCAACAATAAACTGATGGCCTAACTTTACTTCCCTTACTGTTCTCCTGGTGCACACATCTCAGTAAGGCAGTTTATTTAATGCAGCTCTCCTCAGAAAGAGATTTTGCTTTTCTAGGCTGCCCACTTGGATAAGTGGTCAGGACAAAAGGGTTGTGAGGTTATGTAAAACCATCTTGAAAAGTGTTGAAACTCAAAATTCTGTCATGACGTGTATCTTTCTGGTTATGTTGTATAATTTTTGTCCTGTGAAAATGCTTTTGTCCCTCCTGCATACAACCTGCCCAGACGAAAATGACACAGAATTTTTCTTGATCACTTTTGCCAGCCAGAGATACCCAGCTGGCAACGCCCTTGCCCTGCCTCGATCCACAGCTTTGGGGCTGTCTCGGCCCTGCCACTGTTTCTGTCACATGGGGCAGCTGCCCTCTGCTGGTGGAGGGCAGAGGGCCACAATGTTACAGGCTTCCCTGTACCCATGTTTGGTGGTTCCTGAGCTCTCGTCGTGTGTCCAAGAAGAATGAGGATACACTGACAATCAAAGAGGGAGGAGGGCAGAGAATAATTTTATTGAGTGAGGAAATAGCTCTCAGTGGAGAGGGGACATAAGGGTGGTACCCCACCTGGAGTCAGGTGGTTTCTCTCTCACTGTGGCTGAGTGCAGAGCTTTTATGGGCTTAGAATAAGGGAGTGAGTGCTGACTTATTTGTGAGTATGCAAAAAAAAAAGTTAAAGGTATCACTCAAAGGTGGGCATAACAGTGTAAAAAAACAATTAGGGAAGCATAGGTATAGGTAAAATAGGGGAAGGGTTGGGGAAATCAATCAGAGTAAAGTGCACCAAACGGAAAGACAGGTTCTCAATCCAGTCTGTGAATTCGACTTGTAGCTTGGCTTTCAGGCTTTAAACTGTCTTTGGCTTGGAGATGGGGTTTCACCAGGGACCCTGCCCTGTCTGCCTAGGCATTTGTCTGCCTCCTGCCTCTATCAAAAAGGTCTGAGTGAGAATTAAAAATATGGTTGGGGAAAATGTAAAGTTTTGATAATTGAATGGAACACACTCATTTTGTAAAAGTGGGAGAAAAATCAAAACCCTGCCACCTGTGGAGGCATGAGGAGGAGTGGGGAGGGGAGATATTAATGATCTCTGTTTTTCAGAACCATTCCTTGAAACTTTCCCTTTGTCTTGAAGGGAAACTCCTCATGCTGTCTTTCCAAACAGCTGCAAGTGCTTTGTATGCAAACTTCACAGCCTATGATCATATCTGTTGATATGCTGACTCAGACAGCAATGGGTGGCCCCAGATCCTGTACCTTCTGTGTAGAATACCTCCAAATGCTGTCCACACTTATAAAGCTGATAAACTGATGTTATGTGCAAGCAAACCTGTTTGGAACATATTACTTTAGTCATTTTCTCTGAAATTAAGACTAATTCTAATTTTTCGGACTGGACTGGGAAACTTAGGGCAGGAATTCCTATCATGGAGGCCACATTCGGGTCCTGATAAGCTGTACTGCCTAACGTATGTCCTACTTGGGGTACCCTAATAATTATAAACTCTTTTGTTTCTAGGGGTACATGAGCCTTCTGGGACTGTACTTCTTGTGTGTACTCATACTATCATGACACTGCCTGAGTCCCAAAAGGATTTCAGGTCAGCTTAAACTAAGTGGCCAGAGTTGTGCTGTGCCTGAATTAGTTTTTTTAAAGTATGGAAACAAGTAAAAAGTCACATGGCTTTCTAAGATAGACCTTTGTGGTGAATGGGACTTTTTTTTAACTGGTTAAATCCAGAACCCCTAAAGGCATAATCAAGATCAATAACACAGGTTGGCCTCACCCTGCTACGTGAGGTCCTATAGATATAATAATGTTGCTATCTAAAGGCTTGTCAATTTTCTTAAATTTTATCAAAGAACAAACTTTTGGTTTCATTTTTTTCTCTGTTGTTTTTCTGTTATCTCTTTCATTTGTTTCCATTCTAATCTTTATTATTTCCTTCCATCTGTTTGCTTTGGGTTTATGGCTCCTCTTTATTTAATGTCTTAAAGATGGTATGGTATGCTATTGGTTTGAGATTTTTCTTTTTCTCTTCTTTCCTTTTTTTGAGATGTGGGTCTCACTCTGTTGCTCAGGCTGGAGTGCAGTGGTGTGATCACAGCTCACTGTAGCCTCAGTGTCCTGGGTTCAAGGGATCCTCCTACCTCAGCCTCCTGAGTAGCTAGGACTATAAGTATGTGCCACTATGCCTGGCTAATTTTTAAATTTTGTGTAGAGATATGGGGTCTTGCTATGTTGCTCAAGCTGGTCTGGAACCCCTGGGCTCAAGCGATCCTCCCACCTCAGCTTTCAAATTACTGGGATTACAGGCATGAGCCATTGTGCCCAGTCTCTTCTGTTTAAATATAGGCATTCAGAGTGATAAATTCATCTCTAAACTATGGTTTAGCTGCATCCCGTTCATTTTGAAACATTGTGTTTTCATTTTCATTTATCTCAAAGTAGTTTTAAATTTCCCTTGTGATTTCTTTTTGATCCATTAGTTTTTTATGACTGGGTTGTTTAATTTTTACATATTTGCCAATGTCTCTAAATTTCCTTCTGTTCTTGATATCTGATTTCATTCCATTGTGGTTAGAGACATTTTTAGTATGATTTCCTGCATTACTGCTTTTTTGTATTAAATAGATATTTTCTACCGTACCATTTTAATTTCCTTGTCATTTCCTGTGTTACATTTTTGGGTTATTTTGTTAACACTTGCTCTGGAATTTACAATTAGCATCTTAAACAAACTAATCTGGTTAATGCTAAGAAGTTCAAAGGTATACAAAAACTTTGGTTCAGTATAGCTCTATTTTCTATTTTTTGTGCTACTTTTGTCATACAAAAGACATTTTTATACATTATAAAGGCATGAACAGTTTTAGAATTATTACTTTACATACGCATTTGTCTCTTTAATCAGATAGGAGAAGAATGGGGTTACAAACGGAAATACATTCATACTGTGTTTTATATTTACCTACCTTTACTGGTGCTTGTCATTTCTTCTTGTCAATTTGAGTTACTATTTAGTGTTTTCCATTTTAGCCCAGAAAGATTATTTTTAGTACTTTTTATACAGCAGGTCTTCTAGTAAATAATTCTTTCAGCTTTTGTTTATCTTAGTTTCTCCATTATTTTTATTTTTACTGTGATTTTAATAACAAAACTTTAGTTTTATATAGTATTAGATTTACAGAAAAGTTGTGAAGGTAGTACAAAAAGGGTTCCCATATACCCCACTTTCAGTTTTCCCTACTATTAATATCTTACATTACTATGGTACATTTAAAAGTAATTAACCCTTATTGATACATTATTATTTACTACCATCCATACTTTATTCAGATTTTCTTAGTTTTGACTGAATGCTTTTTTTTCTGTTCCAGGATCCCATCCAAGACAACACAGTGCCTTTAGTCATCATGTCTCCTGGGGCTCCTTTTGACTGTGACAGGTTCTCAGACTTTCCTTGTTTCTGATGATGCTGACAGTTTTGAGGTGCACTGGTTAGGAATTTTGGAGAATGTTCCTCAATTGGGATTTGTGTGATATACTTCTTATGATTACAGTAGGGTTATGGGTTTCAGGGAGGAAGATAACAAAGGTAAAGTGCAGTTCTCATATATCAAGCATACATGCTATCAATGTGACTTATTACTGTGGTCTCCTAATTACTTGATCACCTGGCTGAGATAGCATTTGACACCTTTCTGCATGCAAAATTACTCTTCCTGCCCCATTTTCATTCTGTACTCTTTGGAAAGAATTCTCCATTTTCTTGAGAGGGTAATAACAACATAAATTGTTTAGAGTTCTTCTCCACAGGAAATTTGTCTATTGTCCTCCATTTATATATTTATATATGTAAGTGTGGGCTAATAGGTATTTATTTTCTACTTGTTATATACTATGTTATTTATGTTGTTGCCCAAATTGCTTCAGATTTGGATATTGGGAACTCTTTCAGTTGGCTCCTGTGTCCCTTTGACATTCATCCACAGATATGTGGGTTTTTTTTAAATTTTGAGCATTTCCTTGCTTTTTGGCTTTATAAGATGCTTATCTTGTATATATTCTGACCAAGACCTAGAATCAGCCATTTGTCTAAGGATCCCTGATTGAATCTTTTTATTGGAAAATGTTACTAACAACCAAGATCTTGGCACTGGGTGTGCTCAGTGTTACTGGATTTTATTGCTTCTGTCTCTTTATCTGCTCATTCTTGTGCCTTATACTTTCTATGCTATTCACTTCCAGTTTATCAGCTACTTAGCACTTTAATTTATTCCTTATTTTTTTTCTGTAGAATCAGCCTCCTACTCTAATGTGACTCCTCATTGGCTTACATTTTGAATCTCATCCTAAAAAAATATAAACTTTCATACCAACTTGCCTCCTCCTTCTCCATTATCCTCTTCAAAACCAAGTTTCTTAGAGATTTCAACTCACACTGCCTCTAATTTTTTTGCCTCCCACTCAAAATCTCACAGTCAACTTTCTTCTCTGATTCCATTGACTCTGCTCTGACAGGGCCAAAAAATGACCTCCTTGTTTCTAAATCTAATGAGTGCTTTTATCTCCTCATCTGGCTGGACTAATCAATACTATTTCATCTTGTTAACTATGCAAGAAATTCTCTTCTTGAAACTCTCCTCATTCCTCTCTTCTTTTATGGCACTACTTTCTTGATTACTATGTCCCTAGGATAATTTTTCTCTTTTGCAGGCTCCTCTTTCTCTGCCCCCTAGTTAATATTTCCTAGGCTGACTTTTTGTGTTTCTTTCTCTTTCTGATAGATTGGTTAAAAAATGTTTGCATAGATCTCCTGCATGTGTTAAGAAATTTCTTCTGACTTACAACATATACAGCAATGAGAGTCTTTAATTAGGCTTCTGCTACAAAAATTAATTTTCCTGGATTCTGTGGATTGGTGTTTTCATCAATTCTGGAAAATTCTCAGTAATAACCTGTTCAAATACAGTAGTCCTCCCATTATGTGCAGTTTTTCCATGGTTTCAGTCACCTGTGGTCAACCATGATCCAAAAATATTAAATGAAAAATTCCAGAAATAAACAATTCATAAATTTTAAATTGCATGCTCTTTCAAGTAGCATAATAAAATTTAATGCCATCCCATTCCATCCTACTTAGGAAGGGAACATCACTTTGTCCAGTGTATCCACATTGTACATGCTACACATTCATTACTTGCTTAATAGCCATCTTGGTTATCAGATTGACTGGCATGATACAGTGTTTGTGTTCAAGTAACACTTATTTTACTTATTAGTGGCCCCAAAGTACAAGAGTAGTGATGCTGGCATATTGTTATAGTTGTTGTATTTTATTAGTAGTTGTTGTTGTTAATCTCTTACTGTGCCTAATTTATAAATTAAACTTTGTCATAAGTATGTATATATAGACAAATACATATATATGTATATATGTGTGAATATACATATATTTGTATATACATTTATATATTATGTATAAATATATTATATATAAGTGTATATATGTATTATATATAAGTAATATATATTTATATAAATATAAATATAAATATATATATATATTTATATGCATATAAATATATATAAATATAAATATATATGTATATATAAATATAAATATATATATGTATATATATATATATATGTATATATAAATATAAATATATATTTATATATGTACATATAATATATAATATACATATATGTATTATATAAATTATTAATGTATTTTAATTAATAATACAATATATATTGCTATTTATATAGAATAATAGAATATAATAAAGCATAATAAATAATACTCTATATAAAGACAAATATATACATTTATATGCATATTTTGTATGTGTTATTTATACATATATAAATACATATATATTTGTATATATAGGGCTCAGTACTAGCCAGTTTCAGGCATCCACTGGCAGTCTCAGAACATATACCCCATGTATAGCCTCTGATTCTTTCCTTTTTTATTCTCTTTCTCAAACTTTGATTAAATATATTTTAGTCTTTTTATTGGACTCTTTGTCTTTTTATATCTATTACATATTTCTCATCTTTTGTTTCTCTATTCTGCATTCTAAATAGTATCTTTGACTTATCTCCTAATTCACTAATTCTTTCTTCAGCTGGGTCTAGTATCCTGTGAATGTTTTAACTCATAGTTACTGTGATTTTCATTTCTATAAATACTATTTTGTTATTTTTCAAATTTATTACCTCAATTTTTTATGGTTTCGTCTTCTGGGCAGAAATATTTAAGCTTAAAAATTTCTTTTCAAAAAATTAAGCCTGTGTTTCGCATCTGTAAGTTCTCATTACTCCAATTTCTAAAGTGGTCTTTGTGTATCTGGGCTTTTCTGTCTGTTGTTTTTGCTGGTTCTTTATTGTGGTATCTTGTTTCCCAGTTCTTGGTTATCTATGCTTATAGCCAATCACTGTGTTAAATATTATTTGTAGGCATAATTTAAATCCTAGAATGAAAGTATCTTCCTTCAAAAAGGATCCACACATGCTTCTATTAGGGGGCTAGTCCTAGTTCAGGACCATGTTAATAAGGTTAAAACTTTGATTTTTCCCAGATGGCCCAGTCAAGTCAAACTGGATGTGACTCCAAATGAGGTTTGACCCACTTCCACTTCACCTTCACCCAGATACTGTAGCCTTTTGAAGTCCTGGATTATTGTGCAAAAGCTCTACCGTTAGATTTTCTATCTTATGTAGGCTCTGTGTTTTGATTTACTTTACCTGAAACTTCTAAATAAAACAGTTTTCATAATCATTTACCTCTCTGAATTCTTAATTTCCCTTCAATTTTTACTGTTAATTTTCTTTCTGTATTGTCAGTTATTTATTGAGTTAATAAAACTTAAAACAATAAACCCCATTCATTTTTACAGTTGTTTTTAATGGGAAATTTTGTCCAAATTTTCCAGTTACGATCATCATAACCAGAAACAAAATTGTGACTTTCCAGTGTAGGAGACTGCCATCCTAGATTATGTAGGACTTCTTTCTTTGTAAATCTCCATTTATTAAATCTATTTTATATATTGGAATGGCAGTAAGGTATATCGGTCAGGGTTCTTGAGGCAAGCAACAAAAGTCAACTCTGGCTATTTTGAATAGAAAAAAAGTTATGAAAACATACTGAACCTTATGGAATCTCAAAGAAGCCTAGACAAACAGACTTGGGGAAAGTGGCTGAACAAAATAGATTCACAAAGCAAAGTCAAAAGTCATTCCACAGAACTAATTTTGTGCATATACTGCTGCCATCTTCACTGCTACAAAGTGATTGTCAGTGTTTCACTGCCAATACCTTTGGCCCCAGTACTGATATTCTTGAAATTGAATGTTCCTGCCATTTGTCCTACTGGCTCATGAAATAAAATATTATTCTCTCTTCTTTCTCTTTGTGTCACTGATTTCTGATTCAGGGTCTAGAATGGGTGCATCTGATTGACCCAGTCTGGATCATGTGCCCACACCCTCAGAGGGAAGATGGGAAAGTAAATGTCTCATAATTGTAACTTCCATGATAGGAGGCAAATCTTGCTTTCTATCTAGATTCAAAAGGTAGA
This sequence comes from Nomascus leucogenys, assembly GCF_006542625.1. Classification (NCBI taxonomy): domain Eukaryota; kingdom Metazoa; phylum Chordata; class Mammalia; order Primates; family Hylobatidae; genus Nomascus; species Nomascus leucogenys. Next base: position 40,715,713 of record NC_044406.1, on the reverse strand, counting down.
AAATTCCCAGACATGGTAAGTGGGCCTATTACAGAAATACTTTTTTATTATAACAATATTTTGGTAAAATTGTACAATACATGGTGTTTTGCTGGTCCAGCCCTTCCACAGTATGGAAAGATTGATGGAACCAGTAAATAACATCTGAAAGGCAATAGAACTGGGATCAACTATAGATATTGGCATCTTCTAGTCTAGGCCTAGCCATTACCTCCATTGTCTTGACTGTCCCACTTGCTTATTGGACCTTCAGCAATCTCTAGATCAATAGCAAATGTGACCAGAAAGACTGAGGCCAGTAGCTACAGTAAAGGGCATAGAAAAATCTAAAGGTACATAGTGAAGCATACAGGTATGATTCCTCTGCTTCTCCAACAATTTGACATATGATAGTCTCTGCTATACCCAAGAGGCCACTTTGCTAGGCTTGTGGCTCAGATAGGCTGCTTTCATTAGTATGTTTCACCTGCTTTATATTTCTGCTTCTTAATTCCCACCTTGTCATCATATATAGACATTCTGCTTTGTTAGTTGTTCACTTAATGCCACCTCCTCAGCTAGAATTACATTGCTGGAAATTCACTGAAGTAAAATATAGATTTCTCAGGGCAATAGTAGGCAGTTTAAAGTTCTATATCTCTCACAGAGCTCTGTGGATGACATATATGAAGCAACCAGGAAGGTCTTGAATAAGAAGAGCCTTGCCTAGCACAGTGGTTTTAAATAACATCTGTGTAACTCCACATTTTACATCCGTAGCTCTGATCTTCCACCGAACTTTAGACATAGACATGTGAGTGGAAATATCAAGTAAGCAATCGGATATATAATAAACATCAAATATGCATCATGGCCAAAGTAGACCTGTTTTTCTCCAAGTCTTCCCTCTCACAATGAAGGATGCCAGGTTAAACACCCCAAACACTGCTGTTCTCATTAAGGTTCAAAAGGTTTTCTTGAATAAATGCTTTTCAAATTGTTCCAAACCTTTTATTAACTATAAGACTTTGGAAAGTGTTGATTTTCATAAATTGGTAATGTTTTCATTGCTTTGCTAGAAGAGCAGATTTATGGAGGTTCCATTATGGAAGTTCTGCCATTGTCTATGTTGTTTGGCTGTACCTAGTACAAGAAATATGAAGAAATGAATCTATTAAAACATTGTGTGCATTAAAAAGCTTGTTAAAGTTATATTATCATTTTAATGTCGAGATTTCATTTTCTAAAAGCTCATTTAGAAAAATTTTACATTCATAAATAATATATTTTCTGAAGTTTTCTTTTCTTATAATCAATTTGATTTTGGGACTTGAGTCATGCTGGCTTCATAAAATTAGTTGAGAAGTGTTCCGTTCTCTGTTATCTGAATGATACTATGTAGAATTGGTGTTACTTTTCTCTATAAATTTATTGAATTTGCCTGAATTTTTATTTTCAGATTTTTAACTAAGTATTCAATTTTTAAAATAGTCACAGACTATTTCAGCTACCTATTTATTCTTGAGGGAGTTTATATAGTTTGTGTTTTTTTTTGAAAAATTGGCCCATTACATCTAAGTTGTCACTTTACATGTGTATATCTGTGCATACTATTCCATTATTATCCTTTTAAACTAAAAATAGAACTACCATACAGTCCAACAATCCCGCTATGGGTTATTTATCCAAAGAAAAGGAAATCAGTGTTATCAGAGGGATACCTGCACCCCCATATTTGTTGCAGCACTATTTATAACAGGCAAGATATGAAATCAACCTAAGTGTCCATGAATGGATGAATGGATAAAGAAAACGAGGTATATATTCTCAATGGAACAGTGTTCAGCCATAAAAAGGAACAAAATTTTGTAATTTGCAGCATCACAGATGGAACTGGAGGTCATTATGTTAAGCTAAATAAGCCAGGCACATAAAGATAAATACTGCATGTTCTCACTCTTATGTGGGGGCTAAAAAAGTTAATCTCATGGAGGTAGAGAGTGCAATGATAGTTACCAGAGGCTGGGAAGAATGTGTGGTGGGGTGGGGCATGAAGAAAGGTTGGTTAATGGATACAAACATACAGGTAGGTAAAAGGAATATGTCCTTATGTTCCATAGCAGAGTAGAGTGACTACAGTTAACAACAATGTATTGTATATTTCAAAATAGCTAGAAGAGAGAACTTGAAATGTTGCCAACACATAGAAACGATAAGTGCTTGAGATAGGTATCCTAAATATCCTGATTTGATCATTATACATTCTATGCATGTAACAAAATATCACATGTACCCCTAAATATGTACAAATATTACATAACAATAAAACAATTAAATCTGTATGACATAAAGTAATACTCTCTCATTCTTGATGATGATAATTTGTGTTCTCTTTATTTTATTCTTGCTAATGACTTGATGATTTTATTAATCTTTTCAGAAAGACTGCTTTTGGTTTAATTGATTCTTTGTTAATTTTATTTTCATATTTTATTGATTTATGCTTTTACAGTTATTGTTTTTTAAACTCTGCTTTAATTTTGCTTCTTGTTTTCTGCTTATGTAAGGGGGAAGCTTTAGATTACAATTTTCAGATTTTCCTTTTTTTCTAACATAGAAATTTAATGCTGTAGCTTTCCATCTAAGTAATACTCTAGCTGCATGGTGCACATTTCATATGTTGTAATTTTATTTTTGTTCAATGCAAAATATTTTCTGATTTTGATTGAGACTTTCTTTTTGTCCTATATAAGTATGTCATTTAATTTCCACATGTTTGGAAATTTTCCTGTTATCATTTTGTCATTGATTTTAAATTTAACTATGTTAAATTTATACCTGAGAACATGCTTCATATATTTCAATTGCATTACGTGTGCTAAATTTTGTCTCATTACCTAAAATATGGTCTGTTTTGATGAGTATTGCATGTACACTTGAGTTTATATTCTATTGTTGAGTGAAAAATTCTATGAATGTTTAGATCCAGTTTGAAACATCATTCATTTATTCTACATCATTGCTGATTTTCTGTTTATCTATCACTAAGAAAAGCATGTTGAAATTTCCAGGTATAATTGTGGATTGATTTGCCTATTTCTCCTTTTAATTCTGCTAGTTCTTGCTTTATCTGAAATTATGTTATTACTGGCATACATATTTAATTTACTGTGTAGATTGATTTGTCTGATTCTCCTTTTAGTTCTGTTCTTGCTTTATTTGAAATTCTGTCATTTTTGGCATACACATTTTATTTACCATGGCTTCTTAATGAAAAACCATTTTATTATTGCATAATGTTCCTCTTTACTCTTGTAAAACAGTATTTGTTTTGCAGTCTACATCTACTTTGTCAGATATTACTACAGTCACTCCAGCTTTCTTGATTTTTGTTTTCATGGTATATCTTTTTCCATCCTTTTATACTTAACCTATCTATAATTGAAGTGAATTTCTTGTATATAATGTATACTTCAGTCATTTAAAGAAATCTAATCTGACAATCTTTGTCTTTTAAGGAAAAGGTGACTGAAAACCCAGTAGGAGAGCTTTGTGGCATTTTCACTTACCCTTGCCTGATCCCCCTTTCCCTGGCTCAGTGGCAGTCTGGAAGATGTCAGCCCACATTCCTGTGGTGAGTTTCTGGTGCCAGAGGAAGCAGTATGAACTTGTTCTAAAGAACTATGGTTTTCTGTTTTGATCTGTTGGGTGATTCTCTGAAGGAGTAACACAAAGGCCTTATCTTTATGGAACCTAACCAGGAATTCTCTCAGGGAAGAGAAGCAACTATAAAAGAAGAATTTGTTTAAAGCATTTAGAAATAAATGAACTGGCTGCTGTGACCTGGGGCAAAAGACATCAATTAGGGGCAAATAATAAACATATTAAGATCCTGTGAGAACAATCTAGGAAGGAAGATGTCTTGGAGAATAAAGGCTTTGAGAAGCTTCCACATGTTCCTCAGAATTAAGGAGGTCATATACATGCCCATGGCAGACTGCTCGGAAAAAAAAAAAAAAGGCACTAAGCTTTGAGCTCTCCAAGTTCTACACAAGCAGGAAGTGAAGGTGCGAGAATAGTTGTAAACTGCCTGGGAGAATGTGATGTGGAAAGCACGCCTCAGTGCACTCCCGTGCACACGCGTGCACACAAACACACACACACACACACACAATATCTAGCTTCAAGATTGGAAATTTGGTTTTTGGCTTCAGGAATTTAAAGAAATCTCTATCAAATCACTAGCTGATCACTAAGCTAAAAGAACAGAGAATTTAGGAAATCACACATGACAAAGACTAGAATAGTTTAGGAAACTCATCAAACGAAAAACCAGAACCCACAAAACGCAGCAAAACTAACCTTGGTAAGGGAAGGAGAATCAGATTTTCATGTAATAATATACAAAATACCCATTTTTTGATTAAAAAAATTATTAGGTATGCAAGAAAGCAAGGGGGGATGACCCATTCACCATAAAAAAAATAAGTGAACAGAAACTGTCCATGAGGAAACCCATACATTGAATTTACTAGACTTATACTTTAAATCAACTGTTTTAATTAAGCTCATTGAGTTAAAGGAAATCATTGGCAAAGAACTAAAGGAAATCAGGAGAACAAGTTCTCACCAATTACAGAATTTTTAGTAAAGGGATAGAGATTATACATAGAAACTAAATAGAAATTCTGGAACAAAAAGTATAACTGAAATGAAAAATTTACTACAGGTATTCAGTACAAGATTTGAATAGTCAAACGAATCAGTGAATATGAAGATGAGTCATTTAGAATTTTCCAGTCTGGGGAGCAGAAAAAAAATGAAGAAATATGAATAGTTCTAAAGGGAACTGCAGGATAATATAAAGCATACCAACATATATACGTTTGAAGACATAATGGCCAAAAGTTTTCCAAATTTGATAAAGGACATGAATCTACACATTCAAGAAGCTCCACAAACTTCAAGTACCATAAATTTAAAGAGACCATACTAAGATACATTATAGTAAAAATGTTGAAAGCAATAGCAAAGAATCCTGAAAGCATCAAGAGAGAAGTGACTCCTTGCATACAAGTTATCCTTAATAAGACTAACTGCCAATTTTTCTTCAGGAACCATGGAGGTCAGAAAGCAGTGGGATGATATGTTAAACTGTTAAAAGATAAGTTTGTCAACCAAGAGTTCTACATCTAGCAAAAATATCCTTCAAAAATGAGAGAGAAATTAGGACATTGCAAAATTTTTATAAAAGTTTGCCACTTGCCCTACAATAAATCATAATCTAAGTCTGTTAGGCTGAATGGAAAGGACATTAGACAGTAACTTTAAACCATAAGAAGAAATAAAGAAAACCAGTAAACGTAGCTACATACGTATTTTGGGTTGCTGGTGTCCTCTCAAAAGTTATATTGCAGTCCTAACTCCTAATATATTAGAATGTGACCTTATTTGGAAGTAACATCATTGCAGATGTGATTAGTTAAGAAAAGATTTTACTGGTGCAGCGTGGGCTTTTAATGCAATGAGTGGTGTTCTTATAAGAAAATGTTGTGTGAGCACACAGGGAGAGTGCTATGTGAAGGTGAAGGCAGGAAATGGAGTAATGCATCTACAAGAAAAGGAACACTAAGGATGACAAGCTGTCACCAGAAGCTAGAACAGAGACACCAGACAGATTCTGTCTCAGAGTCCTCAGAAGAAATCAACATGAATGACACCTAGATTTCAGATTTCTAGCCTCCAAAACTTTGAAGAAAATGAACAGAGAATAAATTTCTGTTGTTTTAAGCCACCCAGTTTATGGTAGTATGTTATGGCCACACAGTGTCTGGTAATTTGTCATAGTAACCTATCTATGTTTAATAGGTAGATATAAAAGCCAGTATTATTATATTGTTAGTTTTTTAAAATTTTGTTTTTGTTTTTTGAGACGGAGTCTCACTCTGTCACCCAGACTGGAGTGCAGTGGTGTGATCTCTGCTCACCACAGCCTCCAGCTACCAGGCTCAGGCAATTCTCCTGCCTCAGCCTCCTGAGTAGCTGGGATTACAGGTGCACACCACCACCACCTTGCTAATTTTTGTATTTTTAGTAAAGATGGGTTTTCACCATGTTGGCCAGGCTGGTCTTGAACTCCTGACCTCAAATGATCCACCTGCCTTGGCCTCCCAAAGTGCTGGGATTACACGCGTGAGCCACTGCACTTGGCCTATATTGTTAGTTTGTAATTCCTCTATTTTCTGTCTTATTACAAAAGTAAATGTATAAAACAATAACTATAAATATATGTTGATAAGAATGCAATATATAAAGATGCAATTTGTGACAATAACAACATAAAGGGGTATAGATGGAGCCCTATAGAAACAGATCTTGTGTAATAGCAAAGCTAAGTTGGTATTAATTCAAACTAAATGGTTATACATTTAAGATGTTAACTATAATCCCCAGGGTATCTAAGAAAAGAACTTTAGAATGTACAGAAAAGGAAATGAGAAGAAAAATGTCACTCTATAAAAAAATCAAACACAAAAGATGGTAGTAATGGAGAAAATGAAGGGCAAAAAGTAGAAGATATGCAGAAAACAAATAGCAAAATAGCAAAATAATAGAAATAAGTACTTATAAATAATTACTTTAAATGTAAATGCATTATTCTCCTCAATTAAAGGCAGAAATGGACAGAATGGATAAATGAAGCATGATCCAACTGTGTATTGTACATAAAATGTATACTTTAAATATAAAGGAAAAATAGGTTGAAGTAAAAGGATTGAAATAGCTATTCCATGCAAATAGTAACCAAAAGAGGGCTGGGATGGCTATAGTATTATATCAGATAAAATAGACTTTAAGTAAAAATTGTTAAAAAGACATAAAAGGATAGTATATCTTTTTAAATGGGTCAATTCATCAAGAAGATGTGCAATTTGTATACTTCTCTAAGAATAGACAGTTCTACAATAATAGTTGGAGACTTCAATACCACACTTTCAATTAAGGATAGAGCAACTGGAAAAAAGTCAATAAGGATCAGAGATTTTGAATAACACTATATACCGACTAGACCTAACAGACTATACCAAAAAACAGCTGAATACTTAAGTGCACATGAAATATTCTCCAGGATAGATAATATTGTAGAACCCAAAATTAGTTTCAATACATTTAAAATTATTGAAATCATGCAAAATATGTTTTCTAACCACAGTGGAATAAAAATAGAAATCATTAACAGAAGAAAAATGGAAAAATCACAAACATGTTGAAATTAACATGTGTCTGAACAACTAATGGGTTAAAGAAATAATCACAAGAGGCATTAGAGAATTAAACATAAATGAAAATGAAAAGACAACATACCAAAACTCATGGGATCCTGCAAAAGCTGATGTTTCAATTCAGGTTCTTTAAGATGGAAAGAATCCCTTCAATGATTAGGAGAGACACAAGATGAAAATAAAGATTTTAAGAGAGAGACCATGAGTGGTGGGCCAATACCTTTATTGGTCCAGGGCATTATCCAAACAGGTTTCCCCCAGGGAGTTTTAATTGGTGGGTTTAAAGCAATCAGGCATGAATTCCAATAGGTAACGCTGTGTCTGAGAGGTGGTCACTGTGGCATATCTGCACAGTGCATGCAGGGTGTGGGGGTCAGCAGAGCCAGTCAAGAGGTTGTATCTAGCTATCTTATAGAGAAGTAATCACCAAGAGGAAGTTGTCTAAGACACATATCTGGATCAACCACATTATGAAACTGGGGGTGGCCACATTATAGAACTGGAAACTGTGGCCAGGCGTGGTGGCCCACGCCTGTAATCCCAGCACTTTGGGGGGCCGAGGTGGACAGATCACGAGGTCAGGAGTTCGAGACCAGCCTGGCCAATATGATGAAACCCCGTCTCTACTAAAAATACAAAAATTAGCTGGGTGTGGTGGCACGTGCCTGTAGTCCCAGCTACTCCAGAGGCTGAGGCAGAAGATTCGCTTGAACCTGGGAGGCAGAGGATGCAGTGAGCCGAGATTGCACCACCGCACTCCAGCCTGAGTGACAGAGTGAGACTCCGTCTCAAAAAAAAAAAAAAAAAAAAAAACTGGAAACTGTGTAAAGGGTGACTGAGCCCTGATTCTGGTAAGGAAAAGTTAAACTTATATTTAAAATAAATGCCCAGATGACTTAAAATGATAAGAATTCACTGAAGCAGTTCTCAATAGAAAATGTCTAGCTGTACCAACAGACATATGAAAAAATGCTCATCTTCACTGGTCATCAGAGAAATGCAAATCAAAACCACAATGAGATACCATCTCACGCCAGTTAGAATGGTGATCATTAAAAAGTCTGGAGAGAATGTAGAGAAATAGGAACACTTTTACATTGTCAGTGGGAGTGTAAATTAGTTCAACCATTGTGGAAGACAGTGTGGCAATTCCTCAAGGATCTAGAACTAGAAATACCATTTGACCCAGCGATCTCATTACTGGGTATATACCCAAAGGATTATAAATTATGCTACTATAAAGACACATGCACATGTATGTTTATTGCGGCACTATTCACAATAGCAAAGATTTGGAACCAACCCAAATGTCCAACAATGATAGACTGGATTAAGAAAATGTGGCACATATACACCATGGAATACTATGCAGCCATAAAAAAGGATGAGTTCATGTCCTTTGCAGGGACATGGATGAAGCTGGAAACCGTCATTTTCAGCAAACTGTGACAAGGACAGAAAACCAAACACCGCATGTTCTCACTCATAAGTGGGAGTTGAAAAACGAGAACACATGGACACAGGGTGGGGAACATCACACACCTGGGCCTGTTGGAGGATGGGAGACTGGGGGAGGGATAGCATTAGGAGAAATACCTAATGTAAATGATGAGTTGATGGAGGCAGCAAACCAACATGGCACATGTATACCTATGTAACAAACCTGCACGTTCTGCCCATGTACCCTAGAACTTAAAGTATAATAAAAAAAGAAAAAGAAAAAGAAAAATAAGGTCATGTGCACTGGCCTAGATTAAAAAAATTTCTAGCTGTAAACACCCTCATTCCAAAAGAAAAATGATCTCAAGTCAATAAGCTAACTTTAGATTTTGAGGAGCTAGGAAAAAAAAGCAAACTGAGGCCACAGCTAACAGTAGAAGAAGAGATGGTTGAAATACAGAACGTAAAAATACAGGAAATCAATGAATTCAAAAGTTGGTTCTTTGAAAAAATCAACAAAATTTACAACTAATAATAGCTAAACTGACCAATAGAAGACACAAAGAACTAGAATCAGAAATGAAAGTGGGGTATTACAACTGAATCAACAGGAATTAAAAAGATTATAAGAGAATACTATGAAAAAATGCATGCTGATGTGACAATGCAGATGAAATGAACATATTCCTAGAAACCACTACCAAAACTGACCCAAGAAATAGAAAGTCTGAACAGACCTATACCAAGTGAACAAATTGAATCACCAATCAAGAAGTAAAAGCCCAGAAGCAAATGGCTTCACTGGTGAGTTCTACTAAACATTTAAAGAAGAATTAACACCAATCCTTCTCTAACTCTTCCAGCATATAGAGGAGAAAACCGTTTCTAATTCATTATGTGAGGCCAGCATTTGCCTGAAACCAGAACAAGACAAAGACATTATAAGAAAAAAAAAAAGTGCAGGTCAATATCCCAAATCAATACAGATGCAAAACTCCTCAACAAAATACTAGCAAACCAAATCCAACAGCATATTTAAAGGATTATTACCATGACCAAGTGGGATGCATCCCACAAATGCACGGGTGGTTCAATATACAAAAATCAATGTAACCACATTAATAGAATGATGGGAGAAAAGCACATTGTTTCAATTGATGGAAAAAATGTATTTGACAAAATCCTGCACTGTTTCATGGTAAAAAACAAAACACTCAAAAAACAAGGAAGGCAATTTCCTCAACATAGAGCATTTATGAAAAACCCACAGCTAACATCAAACTCAACAGTGAAAGTATGAAAGCTTTTCCTTTAATGTTAGAGATAAGACAAGCATGCCTGCATTTGCCACTTCTATTCAACGTCATACTGGAAGTTCTAGCCAGGGCAATTAGGCAACACAGAGAAATAAAAGGCATCCAAATTGGGTAGAAAAAGTTTAAACTATCTCTATTCACAGATGACATGATCTTATATATAGAAAATTGTGATGAATCCTCAAAATACGATTAGAACTAATAAAAATACAGCAAAGTTGCAGTATAATAAATCATACTATAATCAGTGTTTCTATACTCAAGCAATGAACAATCCAAATAGTAAATTAAGAAAATAATTCCATTTGAAGTGGCATGATAAAAAATACTTAAGAATAGGTTTTAAAAACGTACAAGGCTTGTACACAGAAAACTACAAACATTGATGAAAAATTAAAGACATACAAAAATGGAAACTAATCCTGTGTTAATGCGTTTGAAGGCTTAATATTAAGATGGCAATACTCCCCAAAGTGATCTACAGATACAAGGCAATCTTATCAAAATCTCTATGACCTCTTTTGCAGCAATGGAAAATCTCATCTTAAAATTCATATGTAATTGCAAAGGACCCTAAATAGTCAAAGCAATCTTGGAAAAAAAAAAACAAAGTAGGAGGACCCACAGTTCCCAATTTCTAAACCTACTGCAGACTACAGTAATCAAAACAGTGTGATACTAGCATAAGAATAAACATATAGATCAATGGAATAGAATTGAGAGTTCAAAAATTAAACCCATACACCTATATCAATTCATTTTACGAGAAGGATGCCATTATTATTAAATTGAGAAAGAATGTTTTAATATATGATATATACTGTATGTATATACTAATAGGATACACACTACTCTGAATCTCCAGAGAATTCTAAGACATATAAATGTCCAACGAGCCTATCAAAAGATACTCGACATCATTAATCATTATGGAAATGCAAATCAAAACCACAGTGAGAGACCACTTTATACTCTCTGGGATGGGTGTAATACAAAGAGGGAAATATTAAGTTTTGGCAAGGATGTGGGGTAAATTGGAACCTTTATACCACTGCCGGTGAGAACATAAAATGGTTCAACTGCTACGAGAAACAGTGTAGAGTTTTCTCAATAAGTACAACATAAAATTACCACATAATCCACAAATTCCACTCCTGGTGTTACACCCATAATACTTGAAAATGAGTATTCAAAGGAAACATGCACACAGATGTTCATGGTAGTTCTATGCGCAATAAGCAAAAGGTGGAAACAACACAAATGGCCATGAACTGATATGTGGATGAACAAAATATGGCATATCCTACAATGGGATATTCAGCCATAAACATGAAGTATAGATGCATTTACAACATGGATAAACCTTGAAAACATGCTAATTGAAAGAAGCTGTACACAAAATGGGCACATAGTGTACGATTCCATTTGTACGAAACATCCAGAATAGGAGTATATAGTAGGAAAAACACAAACTATCTGTTCTACTATTCTCACAATACTCACAATAGTTTTGACACCACGTGTATGTTTCCCATACTAAGCAATTCTCCAGTGGACACCAACTGAGTGACTGCAATTCAATTCTGACATTATCTACCTGGAGTCATATTCCATCACTTAAGAGCTCATTCCCACAAAACTGTCTTCACTTTAGAGGCCGATTGCAATTCTGGGCTTCTGGAACTGCTAACATACTGGCTGTAAATTGGGGATTCCTACAATTCTCTCCTCAGGTTCAATCATTTGCTATAGTGGCTCACAGAACTTGGGGAAACACTTAATATTGCTGATTTATTACAAAGGGTATTTTAAAGGATACAAATGAATAGCTAGATGAAGAGATACATAGGGCAAGGTTCAGAAGAGTCCTGAGCACAGGATCTTCTGTCTTCATGCCACCCTTCTGGTATGTGGATGTTTAGGACCCCAGAAGCTCCCTGAACCCAGTCCTTTTGTGTTTTTATGGGGGCCTCATTACATAGGCATGGTTGATTAAATCATTGGTCATTAGTGATCAATTCAAACTTCACCCTTCCTATCTTCCTGGGGATCACTTTGGAGATTCCAAGGATTTTTAGGACCAGTGAGCCAGGAAATGGGAATGAAGACCTAATACAAATTTATTATAAATTATAATATTACAATGGGAAATCCATAGAGATATAAAGCATATTAGTGGTTGCCATGTACTGGACTGGGGCAAAAAGAGAAAGGGAAATGACTTTAACGGGTATGGGGTTTCCTTTTGGGGTAATGAAAATGCTCTGGAATGAGAGTAGTGATGGCTGCACAACATTTTGAATTTGCAAAATACCATTGAATTGTACACTTTAAAATGGTAAATTTTCTGTTATGTGTAGCTTATCACAATAAGAAAAACGGAGGGTGGTTTTGGCATGTAGTCCCAAGCTTGACGACCCTTGCTCTAGGTATTTAAAAATGTATATTTGACTTTCACAATCTACCTAGATGCAATGTTTTACTATTCTATTTGGAATGTTGAAGCTGTCATTATATAGGTTCCTTTACCCTGCTGTCTTTGTGCTAATTGTCATATATATACATATATTGAAAACTCATCAGACATTTTTATGTTTCTTGCTGTTAAATACAATTTTTTAAAATGCAAGAAAAGTGGCCTATCATGTTTACCCAATTGATTGCTGTTTCTTTTATTCTTCCTTCATCCCTGATGTTCCACATTTCCTTCAAGGTAACATTTTCTTCCTGTCTGAAAAGGCTTTTTCACAATTCTCTTAAAGCATATCTGGTGGCTATAAATTCTCTTAGATTTATTTTATCTGGGAACATCTTCATTTCACATCTTTCCCCCTGAACATTATTTCACTGGATATAAATTTGGAATTGATAGATCTTTTCTTCTTTCATTTGAAAAATGTTGTGCCACTTCTTTCTGGCTCCTGTGGTTTCTGATGACAAGTCCAAAGTCATTTGAATCCTTTCTTCCCCATATGCAATGGACCATTTTTCTCTGGCTATTTTCAAGATTTTTTTGTGTGTCTTTAGTTTTTGGCAATTTGATTAGGATATTTCTTGGCATGAATTTCTCTTGGTTTATCTGTTTGAGATTTGCTCAGATTCTTGAATGGGCAGGTTTATATCTTTGCCAAACTTGGGAAAATTTATTCCATTATTTATTCGAAAATTTTTTTTCAGCAGCACTCTCTTCTCTCTTTGTAAGGCTCTGAGAATGCAAATGTTCAAAAAGTGGGCAAAGGACATGAACATACGCTTTTCAAAAGACCTACATGCAGCCAATGAGCATATGAAAAGAATGCTCAACGTTGCTATCATTAGGGAAATGCAAATGAAAACCACAGTGAGATACCATCTCACACCAGTCAGAATGGCTACTATTAAAAAGTCAGAAAATAACAGATGCCGGTAAGGTTGCAGAAAAAAGGGAACACTTATACCTTGCTGGTGGGAATTGTAAATTAGCTCAGCCATTGTGGAAAGCAGTTTAGTAATTTCTCAAAGAACTCAAAGCAGAATTACCATTCTACCCAGCAACTCCATTATTGGGCACATACCCAAAGGAATATAAATTGTTCTACCACAAAGCCACATGAATGTGCATGTTCCTTACAGCACTATTCACAATAGCAAAGATGTAGAGTCAACCTAAACACCCACCAATGGTAGACTAGATAATGAAAATCTGATACATATACACCATGGAATGCTATACAGTCATCAAAAAGAACAAGATCATGTGCTTGGAAGCAACATGGCTAGAGCTGGAGGCCATCGTCCTAAGCAAACTAACACAGGCAAAGAAAATCAAATACCTCATATTCTCACTTATAAATGGGAGCTAAAAATTGAGTACATATGGACACAAAGAAAGGAGCAGCAGACACTGGGGCCTACTTGAGGGTGGAGGGTGGAAGTGTGGTGAGGATGGAAGAACTACTTATCAGGTACTATGCTTATTACCCAGGTAATGAAATAATCTGTACACCAAACCCCCGTGACACAAAATTTACCTTTAAAACAAACCTGCACATGTACCCTTAAACCTAAAATAAACGTTAAAAAAACCCCAGCAAATATATATTGGGAAAACAATCTTTGTAAACTTGTAAGTTTATATTTCCTTATTCTTTCGTAAGTAGTGAAAGGCGAACTGTGTTTTCCTCTGGAAACAAAAAAGATGTTGGCCAGGGCCCAGTTTTCCTTTGGAGGCCTGACTGTTGTTAGGTCTGTTTCTGAGTTTACTCTGGTTGTTAGGATCTACTTCCTTGTGTCTCTTAGGCTGAGGGTCATGATTCTTACTGATTACCAGTTAGAGGACATGCTCAGCTCCTACAAGCTGCTCTGGAATTCCTTACCACATAGCCCTCTCCATAAGCTGCCTCACAACATGGAAACTTGCTTCTTCAAAGCCAGCAAGAGAGAAAGAGAGCAAATCTAGCAAGATGGGGTCTTTCATCACAGGAGTAGCATCCCATCACCTCTTTCATATAACGTAGCATAACCATGGGAGTGACATTCCATTATCTTTGCTATATTCTATTAATTAGAAGCAAAGTCACAGATCCTTCTCACATTTAAGGGGAGTCTGTTATACAAATGCATACGTAACAGGAGGTGGGGATCGTGGAGTCCACCTTAAATTCTGTTTGCCACACCAACACTGTATGTTTACATTTTTTGCAAGAATAAGATCGCTTTTATGAGCACTTTTATAATAGCTGTATTTGTCAGATAATTCAAACATTTGTGTCATTTCTGTTTTCATGTTTGTTTATTTCCCACAACACTTGGAATTTTTGAGGTTTTTAATATGTCTAGTAACTTTGGATTTATCTTGTCATTTTGAAAATTGTTATGAAACTCTGGGTCTCTCCTAAACTCTATGGAGAATGTTGATGTTTTGCTATAGTAGGCAATCAACCTGATTAACTTCTGGCCCCAGGTACCAATTTGCCTTCTGTTGCTCATGGTTCCTATTGCAGTTAAGCTTTCATGGACTTTGCAGTGCTATTCAAATCTGTCTTGTGGAGTGCACCACTCTCAGTAGCCAGTCTGAGTCTTAGGGAGTGGTCTATCAGTTACTTCAGTTCTCAAAATATTTGGTAGGCTAATTAAGATCAGATTCATGCATGCACAGCTCACATGTGAGCCCTGGAACTCATACGAAAAAAACTTCATAGGGTGTTTTCCCAAGGTACTGCCTCTCCGCAACCTTTCTGCTGCTTTTTGCTTCCTTGAGTCTCCTTTATTTGGCCCTTCAGCCAGAAATGTAGTTCTCTTATAACCTCGGTTTATCATTCTCTGTCGTTCAGTTTTGTGATTGGGCTCGTTTCCTGGCCCAAGAAAGGAAGGGCAGAGAGAGGAAAAGGTTAACACATGTTTACCCCCACCCTCTTAGGACCACAGCTCCATCAAATGGAGAGGATTGGCTCCCTTCCCTCGGAGGTTTGGTTCTTGAGGTTTTGTCATTTATATCACAAGATTTCCTGGGGTCTGAGGCATGAGAGAACAAAAAAGAAAGAGGGGGAAAAATGGGAGTTCTGCACTCTCCCTGAGCATTAGGAGCTACCATTTTTGACCCTCGAGACAGTACTAGAGGGCTTCTCCTGGAGCTGTCTGTCTATACCGGTGCCCACTTCTGCGTTTTGGTCTGTGCTGAGTTCAGGATAGGCAATATTAAAGGGAAAAGGGGCAAAATAAAAAGTAAACTCACTGCTGATACACTGGAAATTCTACTACTGGTGTTCTTTCCTTCTCTGTCTTGCTACTGTTTACCTTTCAGACACCTCAAATAGCTGCCCATGTATTCTGTCCTGGTTTGATAGTTGTGTTCTGGGGGCAGACAGGGTGAAGCATGCTCACTCTATCTTACTCAGGACCAGAACTCCTGCAGCAGATTCTTTACTGCTCACGTTGCTTCTTCTAGTGTAGCCCTTCTTACAAACCATTCTCTACATAGCAACCGGAGTGGTCATAAAAACGCTCAATAAGATTATATCACTCCCTTACGTAAAGCCTCTGAGTGGGGGCCAGGCGCGGTGGCTCACGCCTGTAATCCCAGCACTTTGGGAGGCCGAGGTGGGCAGATCACGAGGCCAGGAGATGGAGACCATCCCGGTTAACACGGTGAAACCCCGTCTCTACTAAAAATACAAAAAATTGGCTGGGCACGGTGGCGGGCACCTGCAGTCCCAGCTACGCGGGAGGCTGAGGCAGGAGAATGGTGTGAACCCGGGAGGCAGAGCTTGCAGTGAGCCGAGATCGCACCACTGCACTCCAGCCTGGGCGACAGAGCGAGACTGCTGTCTCGAACAAACAGACAAACAAACAAAAACTCTGAGTGGGTTTCTCATTTTACTTAAAACAAAACCAACTCCATATGATGGCCTACAAAATCCTGCATTATCTGAGCCCTGCCTCTCTCTCCAAACTAATATCA
The DNA here is from genome assembly GCF_006542625.1 of Nomascus leucogenys. Classification (NCBI taxonomy): domain Eukaryota; kingdom Metazoa; phylum Chordata; class Mammalia; order Primates; family Hylobatidae; genus Nomascus; species Nomascus leucogenys. The sequence continues at coordinate 40,699,256 of NC_044406.1, read as the reverse complement.
CATCCTTATCCCTCACTTGTATCATCAGCCCCATGCATCGTCTTTCAGTTCTTAGGGTAAGGCAAGTGCAATTACTCCTTAGAGATTTGCATTTGCTGTGCTGTCTTTCTGGGATGCTCTTCTTTAAGATCTTTGCATGACTGCCCACTTTTTTTTTTTAAATTTAGGTCTCAGCTCAGATGCCACTTCCTCAGATAGTCCTTTTCAGACAACTTAATCTAAAATAGCCTAACCCTTTCCATTGCTTTGTTCTATTACCTTCAGAGAACTTACCGCTTCCTATTATGTAATCCCTATATTTGTTCACTTGTTTATTTTCCTTTTACCACTGAAATTTCAGCTTTCTGAGGGCAGGCACTTTGTCTTTCTTGTTCACGACTGTATCCTCAATGTGACTAGAATAGTATTTTACACATAGTAGATGATAAAAAATAATTGTTTAATGAATATATTTCCAATCTTTTTCATATGCGTATTTTAAAACCATAAAACATTTTTGTAAAAGCTATGTTTAATAGGGTTTTATATTCTGTTTCATTATACTTCAATAACATCACCTCAAGAATTGCTTCATTGCACTGGGTACTTTTGTGTGAAGTAGTCTAACAGTTTGCATCTCTGGTATCTGATTTGCTTTGGGCTGAAATTGTAATTTTGTCTTTGTTCACCTTGTCATTTTCTCATCCTTTTATTTCTTTTAAGATTTTAGACATTGGATTTTCATAAAGCACTTCTTCACTGCAACTATTTTATTTATTGTATTACTTAACTATTTCCCCCTTAAGAATAGAAGTTCCAGAATAGCTGTTTTGTCCACTGCTGTATCCTCAATTTCCAGAACAGGCACTCTATAAATGTTTGTTGAGTGAACACATCATATTTAATTTATTTAATTGCCTCATTTGTAAAATGGAGATGGTGACACTTATGTCAATGAATGCTGGGAAGAGCAGTAGAGCTATATCACGGTGTGGATACTAAAGGGCAAATTAGATGCCTTGACTAGCTGCGAGTCTGAGTCCTGCACACCAGCTTCCACAATGATGCTAAATCAAATCTGTGTTTCAGAAAAATTGCAAACTACCACCTGAAGTAGAACACTGGCATTGCACTTATATAGTTCAAACTGCAAATCATTAAAAGTGCCACATTTCAACTCCATGGAAAAGTAATGAATCCCCTAAAGGAATTTTTTAGATGGAAAATAGGAGTGAAATAGATCATGAAACATCTCATTACAAAAGTTGAGGAACTGGAGAACTTGACTTGATTTGACAGGCAAAGGAACAACTTGAAATTTCTGAACAGGGAGGCAGTGTGATAAAAATGAGGTTTGCATGTGAGTCTATTTTTCACTGCAAAGAGAGACCCCCAACTATTCAATGCTATTATTTTTGGTGGTGCTTTTGGTCTGGTAAATGAGAAGGGTTGTGTTATGGATTGGATATGTGTGTCCCACTCAAATTCATAAATCGAAGCTCTAACCCCCAATGTGATTATATTTGGAGATTAGGTCATTGAGAAGTGATTAGTGTTAGATTAGGTCATGAAGGTGAGGTCCTCATGATGAGATTAGTGTCCTTAAAGAAGAGAGAATGGTTGGGCATAGTTGCATATGTGCATATGCATATGCGTATTATGTGCATAGCTCATGCACATAATCCCAGCACTTTAGGAGGCTGAGATGGGAGGATCACTTGAGCCCAGGAGTTTTGGACCAGCTTGGCAACATAGCCAGACCCTGTCTTTACAAAAAATAGAAAAAATTAGCTGGGTATTATGGTGCATACCTGTGGTCCCAGCTACTCGGTAGGCTGAAGCAAGAGGATCGCTTGAGCCCAGGAGTTTGAGGCTGCAGTGAGTCATGATTGTGCCGTCGCACTCCATCCTGGACAACAGAGCAAGACCCTGTCTCAAATATACATATATTTTATATATATATATAATATATATATCAAATATATACATAATATATAATATATAGATCAAATATATATAATATATAGATCAAATATATATCATATATATCAAATATATATAAAAAATATATATCAAATATATATATGTGTACATATATATATATATATATATATATGAGAGAAAGCAAGAGAGCTCCCTTGCACGAGCACAGAAGACAGGCCATCTGCAAGTCAGGAATAGAGTCCTCACCAGGAACTCAATCATCCTGGCACCCTGATCTCAGACTTCCAGACTCTAGAACTGTGAGAAAATAGATTTCTGTTGTTTAAGCCATCTAGTCTATGGTATTTTGTTATGGCAGTGAGATCTGACTAAGACTGGTAGGTGGCTTCTTTGTAGGATCTTCAGTATTGGCAAAGGCTTCCCAGAAGCTGTGTTTGACTGGGGCAGTGGAAGGTAGTTACGAGGGACTTTTTTATAGCTGTATTTGGATATTGAGAATATTTTGTTATGTTTCTTGATCTGTAAAATGCCAACACTTTAAAGCTAGTATGTGCTCTAAAGCCCCTCCCCCTCATACACACTCTTTGAGGCTACGTCTGCTTGGGTGGCTCTTTGCTTTTCCTTCAATAATTACCTTTCTCAGTATGCTGCAGAGAGCTTGGAAAGTACTGATGTCTCATTCAGTGATTCATCCTATTTATTGCCTAATTTAGAAGGACAGTGAAAGCACTCGTAATTACTTTGTGATTTTCCACATTGACAGCTTAGCTAAGATATGGCAAGTCCCAAAGTAATTCAAAGTACTTTCGAGTTCTTTGCAGACTGGCAGAGTACGTGCCTAGAAAGAACATTACGGAGACGAACCTTAACACGAGAGTCTCCAGTAGTCTCTGCTATCACTCCTCTCCCAAGCCATGGGCTATAAGGAAATTTCCTTTATATTCTGCCTCCACCTGAGTTGGTTTGTCAGTACAATGAACACCTTAAGTCTAAGGTCTAGACTTTATATAACTGTATGCTTCAAGGGCACCCTTAAAAGACCTCCTGCCTCCAAATCTCTTCCCACTGCCTAAACATTTAAACTTTTATAAATGAATTTATGTATGACATTACCAAGAACATAGGCTAAAATTATTTATGATAAAGATCAAAGTAACTGTCAAATTCTTGAAGTCATCCTTTTTTTGTCTATTTTTTGAATCCACCTTATCATGATTCTTTCCATATGTTAAACAAGCCACAATTTAATTAAAAGAAATTCCTTCCTTTAGATTCATGCCTTCTGCATCTACATGACTCCACTTTTAAAATGCAAATTCTTTTTTTTGTATTTTGAGGCAGGGTCTCACTCCTATCACCCAGGCTGAAGTGCAGTGGTGCCGTCATAGCTCACTGCAGCCTTGACTTCCTGGGCTCAGGTGATTCTCCCACTTCATCCTCTTGAGTAGCTGGGACTACAGGCCGGCACCACCATGCCTGGCTAATTTTTGTATTTGTAGTAGAGACAAGGTTTCACCATGTTGCCCAGGCTGGTCTCAAACTCCTGGGCTCGAGCAATCCTCCTGCTTCAGCCTTCCAAAGTGCTAGGATTACAGGCCTAAGCCACCACGCCTGGCACAAATTCCTTTTTTTTTTTTTTTTTTTTTAAAAAGGAGATGTGATCTTGTTCCCAAATCAAACTGAGGGTCAGACTGCTATTTCTCGTGGCCCAATAACAAGATGCAGATGAACTGGGGAGGAAGAGAGTTTTTATTTCTGCAACCAGTTACAGGGAGAAGGCCTGGAAATTATTGCCGGATCAACTCAAAAGTAGAACGTTTTCCAGAGCTTATATACCTTCTAAGCTGTAAGTCTATGTGTAAGTGTGCATTCATCTAAAGACATAAGTGATTAACTTCTTTTAATCTATAACTAAGGTCTGAGTCCTGAAGACCTTCTTCTGGAGGCTCAATAAGTTTACTTAATCTAAATGGGTCTAGGTGCTAGGGCGATTACCCTTATCTTGTCTCCTGCTACATCATAAAGGTCTGGGGAGTTCCTTTAGACCCCAATACACTTGTTTGTGGAGGCCTGGGGAGTTTCTTCAGACCCACAATACAACTTGTTTAATCCTAAAAGAGTCCTGTTAAGAATTCCTTCATTAGTTTGTCATGCTTCAAGGCCCAGGAAAAGCCTAGGGAAAACTCTTGGTGGGCTATTTGTTACATTCCAGCCTTTGTATAAGAGCACTGGCTCAATCAGCTTTTAATGTTTAACCTAGCTACTCAGTCAGTGCTGGGACAGTTGTAATGGAGGCCTACGTTAGTGAGACCTGGCCTGCCACAGTCTTGCTATGTTGCCCAGTCTGGTCTTAAACTCCTGGGCTCAAGCCATCTTCTTGCCTCAGCCTCTCAAAGTACTAGGATTATAGGTGTGAGCTACTGTGCCTGGTCCACAATTTCCTTATAAGAAAGGAGTTAGGCTGGGCACAGTGGCTCACATCTGTAATCCCAGCACTTTGGGAGGCTGAGGCAGGTGGATCACGAGGTCAGGAGTTCAAGACCAGCCTGGCTAAGATGGTGAAACCCCATCTCTACTAAAAATACAAAAAAATTAGCTGGGCACAGTGGCGGGCGCCTATAATCCCAGCTACTTGGGAGGCTAAGGCAGAGAATTGCTTGAACCCAGGAGGCAGAGGTTGCAGTGAGCCGAGATCGTGCCACCACACTCCAATCTAGGTGACAGAGCAAGACTCTGTCTCAAAAAAAAAAAAAAAAAAAGAAAGAAAGAAAGAAAAGAAAAAAGAAAAAAAAGAAAGGAGTTAAGCCATTTGAATCCATGAGCATCTTAGGATGAGTTCATGTGGTTTGGTTGTCAGAACATGGCCGTGAAGTCATATATCTGGGTTCAAATCCCTTCTCTTCCATTTATTAGCACTGTGACCTTGGTCAAATCCCTTTTATTATTTGGGCCTCAGTTTCCTAAAGATAATGTTTCTTAATTCATAGAGTTTTGGTGAGGAGAGGTCCAGTTTATGTGGGTAATGTATAGACATTGGGTAGCCGGCTTTGGAGATTCCAAGCTTTATCAGAGGTTGGTAATAGAGTGGAAAGAGCAGTAGGAAGTGGGCATAGGCTAGAGGACTTATTTGTGCTGTTTTAATGTGGCCATCACACCTTTTTTACTCATCTGATACATTTATTGAGGGTAGCTAATGCTGATATGGAGGAATAGAGCTAAAGCCCTTGAAGCTACCTGTAGGTGCTGCCACTGGAGCTCATGAATAGGCCAATGTCTAAAGAGGTCCTTGAACACAAACTTGCTGAACTTATACTTCTATAGAGGGCTGTATCTAGGATGCTGCTAATGATAACAACAACAACAACAACAACAAAAAAAAAAATCTTACATCTATGTAGTGTCTATTACATGCGAGGTTCTGTTCTAAGCACTTTACATACATAAATTCCATTTCATCATTATGAAACCCCTAAGAGGCGGATATGACTATTATCTACATTTTACAAATGAGGAAACTATTGGATGACAGAGATGTGATGAAGACAGGGAATCTCATATTTTTTAGGTTTTTTAGAAGCAGGACTTTGATCTGTCTCTTTGCTCCTAACCTTAGTAGTTGCCTTTCTAGTAACAGTATACAGTCCAGTATAACGGCCACTGCATTTTAAATCTGGCTGAGTCACTAAGTCTGAAGGTTCCAGCCATGGGAGGCTGGATATATAGAAAAGCCCAAATAAATAGGGATAGGGCCAGCAGTTTAGTGAGGGGACAGCAGAATTTGTCTATGGAGCTCAAATCCATGCTGTCCCAGATCATTCCACTCCCTCAAACACCCTGTGATTGTTAACTTTATGTGTCAATTTGGCTATACAGTAGTCATCACTTATCCTCAGGGGATATGTTCAAGACCCCCAGTAGATGCCTGAAACAGCGGTTAGTACTGAACTCAACTGCCATCAATTGAAACATGTTTCTATTCACGTCCTTCACCCACAAATATAATGTCTTTTCTACGTTAACTAAGCACCTGTGAAACATTATGGCCATCATGTTTGCAGTTTGAGGTGGGACAGGACAACGGAACTAAATGAATTTCTTTCTCCTTTTTCGCAATTTCACAGATAGAAGACTTGCTGTTACTCTAGATCTTAGCAACCTCAGCATACAGTTTTTCTTTTGTTCCTTAAGTGAAAAACTTTCACCTTTTCACTTAAAAAAGCATTTTATGGCTTTTCTTTGGCATGTCCAAATTGCTAGCATCACTACTCTTTTACTTTGGGGCCATAACTAAGTAAAATAGGGGTGACTTGAGTATAAGCACTCTAATACCATGACAGTCATCTAATAACCAAGCCAGTTACTAAGTGACTAATGGGCAGGCAGTGTGAAAGGGATGATTCATGGCCTGGGCGGCATGGAGTGGGATAGCAAGAAATTTCATCACACTACTCAGAATGACCCACAATTAAAAACTTATGAATTGTTTATTTCTGGAATTTTCCATTTAATATTTTCAGAACATGGAAACCACAGAAAGTGAAATTGTAGATAAGCAGGGGGACTACTGTACTATGGTGCCCAGCTGTTTGTCAGATACTAGTCTAGACCTTGTTATGGAGGGTTTTTGCAGATGTGATTAATATTTGCCGTCAGCTGACTTTAGGTAAAGGAAATTACCCTTGATAATGTGCATGAGCCTGATTCTATCAGTTGAACACCTTAAGAGTAAAAACCGAGGTTTCTTCAGAAAGAAGGAATTGTGCTTTGAGGCTGTGACATAGAAATTCTGCCTGAGTTTCCAGCCCACCGGCCTGCCTTTTAGACTTTGAATTTGCCAGCCACCGAAATCATGTGAGCTAATTCCTTAAAATAAATCTATTTATGTATATATTTCTTATTAGTTCTGTTTCTTTGGAAAACTCTAATTGATACATACCACATGGCCTTCTCTCTTTGGCAGTGACTACTTACTGCAGTTTGAAAATGAGCATGGCCCTCCCCCTGCTACCTGCTTAATATGTGTGATGTGGAGCAAGCTATTGAGCTACTTGGGACCTTAGTTCCTCTTCTGTCAAATGAATGTATCTGATCCCTACCTTACTGGCTGATATTCAGAAAACATGATAACTGGTACGGCATGGGCTCCAATCAATCAGAATGTATTCTGGTAAAAAAAAAAAAAAAAAAACAACTGGTCAGCCATACTAATTAAAAATCAGCGCTAGCTCATCATGAGGCTGCATTGTGTGTGGGTACGTCTTACAAACTCACAAACTCATATTCTTTTTTTTTTTTGAGACAGAGTCTTGCTCTGTTGCCCAGATTGGAGTGGCGTGATCTCGGCTCACTGCAACCTCTGCCTCCCAGGTTCAAGCAATTCTCCCGCCTTAGCCTCTGGAGTAGCTGGGATTACAGGCGCGTGCCACCACGCCCAGCTAATTTTTGTATTTTGAGTAGAGATGGGGTTTCACCATGTTGCCCAGGCTAGTCTTGCACTCCTGACCTCAGGTGATCCACCCACCTCGGCCTCCCAACAAACTCATATTCTTATTCCAAATTTATAGTTCTTGGTAGATTGCAGGAATGTGTGTTTTTAACGAGTTCTCCAGAGATTCTCCTTATTGAAAAAGCCTGGAAGATACTGAAATGGTGTCCAGGGTCTAATATACATGGTAGGTTCTCAATACATTTTAGAAATCACTTCTTCCCATCAAAACCCCTTGGGACAAGGTGTGACTTAATTAGTTATTTCATCACTGGAACAAGAACAAACCTCTAACTGATGACACACTCAGATTAAGAGAAAGTACGTGAGGGTTACAAATCATACTGCAATGTACAAATGTTTTATTAATGTGAACTCTAGTTTGTGAAAATGGGGAATTTTCCCACAATGAAGAGAAGAAATAAAAAGAGAGTGATATAATGTGGGCCAGGTGGCCTCTGATGCTTCAATCTAGAAGTTCAGAAACCTGAGTTCACTCTGACTCTCCCAGAAACTAGTTGTGTGACTATACACAAGACACAAAACCTCTCTGAACCCCCATTTGTTCATTTATAAAATGGAGATTATGAAAATAAGAGTTGCCCAATTTCTATCATAGGATACTGTGATAATCAAATGGGACTAGATATCAAAAAGAGCATTTAGCAAATCACCTAGTCCAACTTCCTCATTGTATAGAAAGGGAAACTGAGGCCCCCAAGAGAAAAGGGAAATGCTCATGGTCTTTAAGCTATTCAGGGTCACTCCTATGAGTGGCATTATGATCTCTTAAGGCTACCACAGAAAAAGCACAACTTTGAAGTAAGTCAAACCTGGGTTTGAATCCCTGTTCTTGCACTCGCCCTGTGACCTTAGACAAGTTACCTCAACTCTCTGTTCCTTAGTTTCTTCAATTTTAAAATAGGTACAAAAATAATTCCTACTTCATAGGGTTGTATTGAACAATAAAGGATGGAAGGCTGTGGCAGATAGTAATGGCTCAGTAATGCCAATGCTTTTCTTTCCTCATCCAGTGCTCCTTCTCTAATTATACTGACATCTCATGCCAGTTTCCAGATCACATGGAATCCCTGTGTTTCCTTGTGACAGACAACATGGCAAGTGTAAGAGTGGGATCACAGTATGGAGTGGGGGTAAGACCTTTTTTGGTAAATAAATCACCATTTTCCTCCAAAGAATGGACCTGTGCTTAGGTATCCAAATTATGTGCTAAGGTCCACTTCTTCATGAAAATTCTTCTGGAGTTTAGATGACTTGTCAACCCAAAAAATATTGGAACTGCAATATGTATGGTTCCTGTGATTGGTGCTGAGCCTATTCCCATGAAAAGAGGGTCTGTTTTTCAAAGATGGCTTTTAAATGACATATGATACATCTGCTATCAGCCTGGCCTTAGTTCAAACTCTCATGTTCAATAGAGAAAGAGTCGTTTTCTCTTTCAACCAACCAATTTAATCTTTTCAAGATATGGGCATTGTATGCAAAAAACTAGGGTGCTGAATGTGGACCGCAGAGCTGTAGGTGAAAGACCCAAATACTCTCTCCAGAATTATGTGTTCTTGACTCTAGTTGAACGTCCAATTGGACAGTACAGAGTTGGAAAAAATTCTCCTATAATTTCTTGCTAAAAACCCAAGATTTATGCTCTTTGACTAAGACAGTTCTCTGCTAGGAATTGAGCCTGAGAGAATGATTTAATGTTCATTTATTTGACAAATATTCATTGAGCATCTATTATATGCTAGTTACTATTCTAGGATCTGGGATACATCAGTGAACAAATGAGACAAGGGGCCTTGCTCTTCTTGATTAACTTCAAAATAGGACAAATTGATAATAATAAAAATAACTAAGTAAATGAGGTCATATGCACAGATGATGATAAGAGCTTTGCAGAAAAGAAAAAAATAGATCAGAGTCCTTGCATGTAGGCATTTCCATATTGTGGCTGTTGTGTAATTGCACTAATTGTCTTGCATTCAGGGAATGAGAAGATTGAGTGCATTATGGTACATTAACTGGAAAGAATGTTATACATCCATTAAAACAATAAATGCAAAACTATAAAGCAACATAGATCAGTGTTTATAAAATAATGGTAAAAGGGGAACCGAACTGTGTATACACTATAATTACAGCTATGTAACAAAGTATATGCACATATGAATAAAGATTGAAAGGAGATCTAGAGAAATAAAAGCAATTGTGTTCAGGATGGGGGATTATGGGTACACCTATTTACTTGTAAAATATCCTTTGATGCTGTGCTAATTATACATTATTTAAGCTGAAAGCCAAAAAGCCCCAAAAGGATAAAAAGAATAAAAGATAGGGAGCATAATGGTTGCCTGAATGCTGAGTTAAAGAGCTGTGTGGGGAAAATTACTTTCTGTGCCACTTACTTGAAAACTAGCTTTCTTTTGAATTCTTGGAAATGAGCTTTGGTCACCCATAATGATCAGCCTCAGAATTTTTCTCCTAAGTGCCAGAGCTGAAGCTTAAGGCTGTGTATATTGCACACTGCACAACTTCAGGGGGCACCATTTACATTGTAGTCCATAAAATGGTGTTTCCTGTAGTTGCAGAGTACACAATTTGCAAAATCATACATTACAGCCCTGTCAAGAGCTAGTAACTCAGTATTATCAGCCATGGCTAGTTTGGAACATACCTTATCCATCTAGCACATCCCTGATTATAAAGGCTGTATTGAGATATAATTTATATGCCAGACAATTTCCCCATTTAAAAGGTACAATTAGGTGGTTTTAGTAT